>NW_027016625.1:5027-50000 GCF_036934945.1 Oncorhynchus masou masou | reverse complement strand
ACAGGGTTGTCACTCAATTGCTCTTTGACAACTTAGATTGTTTTCTCCCAGTAGTCGGTCTTAGTACTTTTTCCGGCTTGCTGTTCTCGGATGCTATTCTGCATGCTTCAGTCATTCCCTCAGCCCACTTCTCAGCATAGCCTGTGGGCGAGTTTGTCTCCTCTTCAACTGTCAGGCCAAACAGCAGGTCTACTGGCAGCCGCCGATGGCGACCGTAGAACAGATAGGGGGGTGAGAATCCTGTGGACTCAGGCCTTGTACAACTGTATGCATGCACCACGTGTGGAAGGTGTTCTTTCCATCTCTCTTTCTCCTTCTCCAGATTTGTTCTCAAGTTCTGTTGAATCTCTAGGCTGGGTTGCCCTGAAGGTGGTACGGTGATGTTCTTGAGTAAACCATTGCTGTCAGCTGCTGCATGGTTTTGAAGAGCCCATTCTCAATTTCTCTATCCTGGTCATGGCGTAGCTTCGAGGGGTATCCAAACCTCAGTAGGAAGCTGTTGAAGATTCTTTCACCCCACTCATGTATCAGTTTCCTGGTATGGCCATTCACTCATCATCTTTCATCACTGGTTAGCGTTCTGTTAGTCTCTTTCAGCCTCGTGAGCTCTCAGATGACTGGATCCTCTCATAATAACACAAAAATGTACCACATACTGTACATAGGTTATACCATATTTACGCATGATGCATTACAATGTCCTGTAATGTATAAAAAACGATTTATCAAATGACAGAGACCTGCTAAGTCACATTGAGGAGGGTACAGTAACAAATTATCTTGTGTCCAGAAAAAGGTGACTCAGACTCATATTATGCATATCTATGGATAAATATCTATAACCATCGATTGCCTTGCTGAGGGAGACAGATTGGAAACCCAGATACTAGACTCTGAAGTGATATCGTAATAAAAAGTTATTTACAAGAAGAGAGAATTAGTTGAATACGATGGCCGAGTTTTTCTCTCTTCAAGTTGTATGCTGTGACAAATGTGCTTGAATGTGTTTGTCACAGCGACTTCACTCTTTAATCAGTAATACAAGAGTGAAAATAGGATTATTTTCAGTCCAGTGTTCTACAGACAAAAAACAATCAGATACGGAATATCTTGTTTATTGTCATAGAACGAAAATTGTGAGCATGTAGTTGTGTGTGTGTGTGTGTGTGTGTGTGCGTGCGTGCGTGCGTGCTCGCACAGGGAAATACATTTGTCTTGGAAGTTGTTTAATGTCATAGAATGAATTTCCTCCAAAACTGCTTAATGATCCTTGAATGGAATTTTCTGCTGGTATATCCTTTTACTTTTGGTCTCAACAAAATGTCTATGTCTCAGGGGAAATTGCCTCCTTATATCAGAAATAAAAGGGATGCTTGAAATGAGAGACTCTCTAACTCAAGATGGGATTATATCATACTCCAGGTGGAACTGCTGGGAATCACTTTGGACTGCTTGAGTTCATACTTCTTCACAGGTGTTATAAATGTATTTGTTTTGAACAAGTAATAAACACTTTTTGCAGCTTCACCAACATTTACATTACATTTAAGTCATTTGGCAGACGCTCTTATCAGGGACTTACAAATTGGTGAATTCACCTTATGACATCCAGTGGAACAGCCACTTTACAATAGTGCATCTAAATCATTTAAGGGGGGGTGAGAAGGATTACTTTATCCTATCCTAGGTATTCCTTAAAGAGGTGGGGTTTCAGGTGTCTCCGGAAGGTGGTGATTGACTCCGCTGTCCTGGCGCGTGAGGAGTTTGTTCCACCATTGGGGGGCCAGAAGCGAACAGTTTTGACTGGGCTGAGTGGGAACTGTACTTCCTCAGTGGTCAGCAGGCCAGAGGTGGATGAACGCAGTGCCCTTGTTTGGGTGTAGGGCCTGATCAGAGCCTGGAACTGCGGTGCCATTCCCCTCACAGCTCCGTAGGCAAGCACCATGGTCTTTAGCGGATTCAGCTACAACTGGAAGCCAGTGGAGAGTTGGAATGAAGAGAACTTGGGAAGGTTGAACACCAACGGGCTGCGGCGTTCTGGATGAGTTTAGGTTTAATGGCACAGGAGGGAGCCCAGCCAACAGCGAGTTGCAGTAATCCAGACGGGAGATGACAAGTGCCTGGATTAGGACCTTTCCTGTGTGAGGCAGGGTGACTCTGCGGATGTTGTAGAGCATGAACCTCACGGGCCACCGCCTTGATGTTTTGAAACGAAAGGGTGTTGTCCAGGATCCAAATAGCGCCTGGGAGGAGACACAATAGTTGTACCGTGATGGCGAGATCACGGGCAGTCCTTCCCCGGGAGGAAGAGCAGCTCCGTCTTGCCAGGTTCAATAAAGGTGGTGAGTCATCCACACTGATATGTCTGCCAGACATGCAGAGATGCGATTCGCCACCTGGTCATCAGAAGGGGGAAAGAGAAGATTAATTGTGTGTTGTCTGCATAGCAATGATAGAAGAGACCATGTGAGGTTATGACAGAGCCAAGTGACTTGGTGTATAGCGAGAATAGGAGAGGGCCTAGAACAGAGCCCTGGGGGACACCAGTGGTAGCGCGTGGCGAGAGACAGATTCTCGCCACGCCACCTGGTAGAAGCGACCTGTCAGGTAGGACGCAATCCAAGCGTGGGCCCGCGCCGGAGATGCCCAACTCGGAGAGGGTGGAGAGGAGGATCTGATGGTTCACAGTATCGAAGGCAGCCGATAGGTCTAGAAGGATGAGAGCAGAGGAGAGAGAGTTAGCTTTAGCAGTGCATAGCGCCTCCGTGATACAGAGAAGAGCAGTCTCAGTTGAATGACTAGTCTTGAAACCTGACTGATTTGGATCAAGAAGGTCATTCTGAGAGAGATAGCGGGAGAGCTGGCCACGGCACGTTCAAGAGTTTTGGAGAGAAAAGAAAGAAGGGATACTGGTCTGTAGTTGTTGACATCGGAGGGATTGAGTGTAGGTTTTTTCAGAAGGGGTGCAACTCTCGCTCTCTTGAAGACGGAAGGGACGTAGCCAGCGGTCAGGGATGAGTTGATGAGCGAGGTGAGGTAAGGGAGAAGGTCTCCGGAAATGGTCTGGAGAAGAGAGGAGGGGATAGGGTCAAGCGGGCAGGTTGTTGGGCGGCCGGCCGTCACAAGAAGCAAGATTTCATCTGGAGAGAGAGGGGAGAAAGAGGTCAGAGCACAGGGTAGGGCAGTGTGAGCAGAACCAGCGGTGTCGTTTGACTTAGCAAACGAGGATCGGATGTTGTCGACCTTCTTTTCAAAATGGTTGACGAAGTCATCTGCAGAGAGGGAGGAGGGGGGGGGAGGGGGAGGAGGATTCAGGAGGGAGGAGAAGGTGGCAAAGAGCTTCCTAGGGTTAGAGGCAGATGCTTGGAATTTAGAGTGGTAGAAAGTGGCTTTAGCAGCAGAGACAGAGGAGGAAAATGTAGAGAGGAGGGAGTGAAAGGATGCCAGGTCCGCAGGGAATACAGATTTTCCTCCATTTCCGCTCGGCTGCCCGGAGCCCTATTCAACAAATAGTTCCAATGAATACAACAATACATAACATGCTAAGTTAGACTTAACAAGGAAAGCTGAACCTCAAGGAAGTGTGTTGATTTAGCTGATCATGACAGGGAGTGACAGCTCACCCGTATGTTTTTTAAAATAAAATCTTTGTCAATCCAAATGCCCAGATAATTATAGGTGGGCACCTGATTGACGGGAGAACCATCCAATGAATAAATATGTAGTCTATCTGAAAAATAAAGTGGACAATTAGAAAACATGTATTTACTCTTGTCCGCATTAAGTCCACTTTTAAACTGTCACGCCCTGACCTTAGAGAGCTTTTTATGCCTCTATTTTGGTTTGGTCAGGGTGTAATTGGGTGGGCATTCTATGTTCTTTTTCTATGTGTTGTATTTATTTGTTTTGGCCGGGTATGGTTCTCAATCAGGGACAGCTGACTATCGTTGTCTCTGATTGGGAACCATACTTAGGTAGCTTTTTCCCACCTATGTTTTGTGGGTAGTTGTTTTCTGTTTAGTGTTTTCTGCACATGACAGGACTATTTCGGTTTCGTTTTGAACTTTGTTCTTTTTGTTTCAGTGTTCAGTTAAATAAAAGTCATGAACACTTACCACACTGCACTTTGGTCCGATTCCTCCTCATCAGACAACGACACCCGTTACATAAACCAACCAGGGCTTTCTGTAAGATTGCAGCTCTAACATAACCTGGTCAACAGTTGGGGCAATGGTATACATAACAGTCTCATCTGCATACAGATGAATATTACAAGTTTTAATAGATAGATCAATATTATTAATGAGAACAGGTCCCAAATTATTTTATTAGGCAAGACAGTTAAGAACAAATTCTTATTTTCAATGACAGCCTAGGAACAGTGGGTTAACTGCCTGTTCAGGGGCAGAACGACAGATTTGTGCATTATCAGCTCGGGGGTTTGAACTTGCAACCTTCCGGTTACTAGACCAACGCTCTAACCACTAGGCTACCCAATACTGATCCCCGTAGTACACCTTTTGTAATATCCAGGAAACTAGACTTAACACTATTAGAAATCACACATGATGTCCTGTCTGACAGATAATTCTCAAACCACATGCAAGAAGCCTGATCCAGGCCTATTTCAATCAACCTTTAAATGAGAATGTGATGGTCAACAGTGTCAAAGGCTTTGGAAAGATCTATACATAAGGTAGGACAATGATTTTTATGATCTAAACAATTTAACACATCATCTAAAAGCAGTGTAGTAGTTGAAACTGTGCTATGTCCAGGTAAAAAAAACAGATTGGTGTAGATTAAGAATAGAATAAGAAGTTTAAAAAGTTATTAGCTGAGAGTTGGCCAGGGATTCTAAAACGTTGAAAAGGAAAGATCATTTGGAATTTGTACAGTAGTTACCTAAGTCAGAAGGATCTCCTCCTTCATGTAGGGAAAGGACATGTGCCACTTTCCAGATATTAGGGATAAGACGAGAAACACATTTTCAAGTAAACAATATAGGTAAATGGTACTGCAATTAGTGAGGCAGAGAGCTGCAGGAAGAAGGGATCAAGTGAATCAGATCCTATGGATTGTTTTAACATCAATCTTTAACAAAGCACATTGTCACGTTCTGACCATAGTTCTTGTGTGTTTTCCTTGTTTTAGTGTTGGTCAGGACGTGAGCTGGGTGGGCATTCTATGTTGTGTGTCTAGTTTGTCTGTTTCTGTGTTTGGCCTGATATGGATCTCAATCAGAGGCAGGTGTTAGTCATTGTCTCTGATTGGGAACCATATTTAGGTAGCTTGTTTTGTGTTGGGGTTTGTGGGTGATTGTTTCCTGTCTTTGTGGGGTTTTTTTTGGGGGGGGGGGGTGTTTCACATTTGTTGTGTTGTAATTTGAAGTGTTGTAATTTGAAGTGTTCAGTTGGGATTTATTATTAAAGAAGATGAACACTCACCACGCTGCACTTTGGTCCTCTCTTTCCCAGGAATAATTTGTTTTTATTTTTTTATTTTTAAATTGTACCTTTATTTAACCAGGCAAGTCAGTTAAGAACAAATTCTTATTTTCAATGACGGCCTGGGAACAGTGTTGAAAGCCGTTCCACACATCCTATACATCAAATGGTTGATAGGAAAATAAAATGTGAGTCTGTTACAAAATGATAAAGCACCACAAATGTCCATTCTGTCTATTATGGGACCAGAGGTTGTTAAAACATGCTGGGGCAAGGAGGGGGTGGAGTTGTTTCCAAAAGTTGGTTGGATAACACTCCAATATGCAATTCATGAAACATGTTGATTTTACTTTTCTAATCAGAGATGTCTGAAATGTCTGAAGCACTGCCAATAAGATGTAGAATCAGTCAGTCTAGCCAAATTGTAAACTTGTTTATGTGCTGCTGTGCGTTTTGTTGCTAACCTTACTTTGCTACCGGACAACTTTAAGGTTTTTACTTTTTAATTACAGTTTATATTTTTTGTTTTTCCCTCGCTCAACTTTTTTATGACAAGATAGTAGCTACTAAAACAATTGGATACCACGAAATTGGGGAGTCTCAACCTTTAAGTCTTTATTGAAGACTCGCCTCTTCAATAGGGCCTATGATTGAGTGTAGTCTGGCCCAGGAGTGTGAAGGTGAACGGAAAGGCACTGGAGCAATCAACTGCCCTTGCTGTCTCTGCCTGGCCGGTTCCCCTCTTTCCACTGGGATTTTCTGCCTCTAACCCTATTACTCAGTAAGCCAGAGTCACTGGCTTACTGGTGCTCTTCCATACCGTCCCTAGGAGGGGTGCGTCACTTGAGTGGGTTGAGTCACTGACGTAATCTTCCTGTCCGGGTTGACGCCCCTGCTTGGTTTGTTCCGTGGCGGATATCTTAGGCTATACTTCGGCCTTGTCTCAGGATGGTAAGTTGGTGGTTGAAGATATCCCTCTAGTGGTGTGGGGGCTGTGCTTTGGCAAAGTGGGAGGGGTTATATCCTGCCTGTTTGGCCCTGTCCAGGGATATCGTTGTATGGAGCCACAGTGTATCCCGACCCCTCCTGTCTCAGCCTACAGTATTTATGCTGCAGTAGTTTATGTCGAGGGGCTATGGTCTGTTATATTTGGAGTATTTCTCCTGTCTTATCTGGTGTCCTGTGTGAATTTAAGTATACTCTCTCTAATTCTCTCTTTCTCTTTCTTTTTCTTACTCTCTTGCTCTCTCTTACTCTCTTGCTCTTTCTTTCTTTCTTTCTTTCTTTGTCTCTCTCTCTCAGAGGACCTAAGCCCTAGGACCATGCCTCAGGACTACCTGGCCTGATGACTACTTGCTGTCCCCAGTCCACCTGGCCGTGCTGCTGCTCCAGTTTCAACTGTTCTGCCTGCGGCTATGGAACCCTGACCTGTTCACCGGAAGTGCTACCTGTCCCAGACCTGCTGTTTTGAACTCTCTAGAGACAGCAGGAGCGGTAGAGATACTCTGAATGATCGACTATGAAAAGCCAAATTACATTTACTCCTGAGGTGTTGACCTGTTGCACCCTCGACAACCACTGCGATTATTATTATTTGACCCTGCTAGTCATCTATAAACATTTGAATATCTTGGCCATGTTCTGTTATAATCTCCACCCGGCACAGCCAGAAGAGGACTGGCCACCCCTCATAGCCTGGTTCCTTTCTAGGGTTCTTCCTAGGTTCTGGCCTTTCTAGTAAGTTTTTCCTAGCCACCTTGCTTCCACACCTGCATTGCTTGCTGTTTGGGGTTTTAGGCTGGGTTTCTGTACAGCACTTTGTGACATCAGCTGATGTTAGAAGGGCATTATAAATAAATTTGATAGCCCAAGCTATATTTATTTCCTGTAATTTCTCAGACAATTAATGCGTGAACCCAAAATTATATCTGTTTTTTTTTACCCTTACCCTTTTGTACGGTGCACGTTTATCTGAGTTAAACGGGAAAATAAAACAATGAAGGGCCTAATCCGAGTCAGTGATAGTTGACACAACCCACCAGTCACTCATCTCCAGCTCAGACCAAAAACTTTTGGGTGATTCAAATTTAAAAAATAATCTTTGTAATAACGCGTGAGCGAGATTTAGGTAGCTTAACGTTTCTTATGCAGGCAACGGGACAATGGTCAAGAGCTTATTAATAGATGTCCTCTGTAGTGGACATCAGGATGAGCTAACTATGTTTTTTACTGTAACGTTAAATTTAGCATATTTACTATCAACCGAGTCCTAAATACCACAGGTGTACAGATTTTTTGTTTAAAAAAACATCGCCCCAAACACTTGTGATATTTCAATAGATGTTTTATTATTATTATTTTAAAATGTTTTACATTGAACTTTTATTTCATTTTTAATATAATATATATAAAATATATAAAAATTGTTGGGTCTCGGAATGATTTTCCTCGTTTTTGTGAGCTGTTATCTCGGTAGCTTGCTTACACTGGGATGAGTATTTGGGATGAGTAAAAAATGTAAGAAATTCTGACTTAATGGACGACTAAATTGTAAGACACAAACATCAACTGTGAGTTGATAAATGCTTCGGTAGCTTGCTTACAGTAGGATGAGTTTTTTTTTTCAGAAAAGACATATGCTAAAATAATATAATGTTAAATATGGAATGTGGACAAAGGTCTTTAAACGGACATAGTTCAAACAAACTACATGGTTCAATCAAACTGTTCTCAAGAAAATATTATTTATAATTTCTGCACTTTCATAGAATTGTTTCATCGTCTCAATAATCATATTCATTGTCCCTACAGATGTCTGTCTCTACCTACAACATGAATGTTGTTCAAATGGCCTACTTCAGTCAGTTGATTCTAGCCATCCTTTATGGTTAGTCCTAGTCGGACACCTTAGTCTCCTATTCAGAGGCCCCCCACTTTTGTTAGTGTCTTATTGTTCAAGGTCACACCAAATACTTATCATCTCGTTCAGCCTATCAGCAGGATTCCCAGGACTTCTGTTCCAGTTGGTCTATACCCCAAAGCTCGATGTGTGGTCAGAAACATGCTTTCTCCAGCCTGATGAGCACTTCCACAGTTCTCCCTCCTGCTGAACCTTTATGTACAGTATGTCTGATGTTTAATTGTGCATCCATCTAAACGAACACATAGTCAATGCCAGTTCTCCCTGGACATGATTCCCAGTTATGGACATCTTCTTCCGCAGGGTAGCCTAGTGGTTAGAGCGTTGGACTAGTAACCAAAAGGTTGCAAGTTCAAATCACTGAGCTGACAAGGTACAAATCTGTCGTTCTGCCCCTGAACAGGCAGTTAACCCACTGTTCCTAGGCCGTCATTGAAAATAAGAATTTGTTCTTAACTGACTTGCCTAGTAAAATAAAAAATAAAAACCTGGACATCCACCTCATCCTTGTTCTGACCTGACATTTTGTAGTGGTTGCTACCAGCCTTAAGCCAGCACCTAAGATTTCATGGTCCCTCAATTCTCTACAACCCTACCCCTAATTTTCAAATACATTGTAGCTGGCAGGATGTGCTAGGAATTTAAATTAATTTGAATGTGTGCAATAACAATGAATATGAACTTCACTTGAGCAAACTTCAAGTGCAAATTTACATCATATACTGTAAATGACATCCTATATAGACAAACAAAATACTACACCATTTGCATATTGTATTTTAAGCTGTAGTAGGCTACTAAATGTGAGTGAATCTTTTATTTATTTATTTATTTATTTATATTTTTACCCCTTTTTCGTGGTTTCCAATTGTTAGTAGCTACTATCTTGTCTCATCGCTACAACTCCCGTACGGGCTCAGGAGAGACGAAGGTTGAAAGTCATGTGTCCTCCGATACACAACCCAACCAAGCCACACTGCTTCTTAACACAGTGCACATCCAACCCGGAAGCCAGCTGCACCAATGTGTCGGAGGAAACACCGTGCACCTGGCAACCTTGGTTAGCGCGCACTGCCCCCAGGCCCGCCATAGGAGGCGCTGGTGCGCGATAAGACAAGGACATCTCTACCGGCCAAACCCTCCCTAACCCAGGGACAACGCTAGGCCAATTGTGTGGACTTCCGGTCGCGGCCAGAGTCTCTGGTGGCACAGCTGGCTCTGCAGCACAGCGTCCTTAAATACTGCGCTACCCGGGAGGCCTTTGTGAGTGAATCTTGAGTGATCTGGCTGAAATAAAATAAAATATAACAATGTTGGGCGCAACAGGTGACAAACTGATTGACAAGTGTGCAACAGACTGAACATTGAAAATCATGAATGAATTAGAATGAAGAATCTATTTCATATGAGTTACACTGTAGTCACTGTGTAGAAAGGTCTACACACATGGTATCTGTTCCATTTAATTTAAAATGTCATTAAATGCCCTCTGGCTTGAATATATTTTAGTTTTGCTGGGCACTATTTCTCAAGCATATCTTGCCATCACTGTCACATTAAAAGGGAGGATTATTGTTCTAGGTGAGTGTGGCACATGAGAGATCTTCAGCTCAAGGATAAAAACACATCTTGATACTGTTGAGATCAAATGAGCCAGATTACCTGTGACAGAGGCCAACAATGGGGGAGATCTGGGAGACAGCTCGGGATGTCTATGGGGTGACTGACTGCTTAATGATGGGACCAGTAGATTAAGCTCCGTCACCCACGCTATCAGGGCCTACACCCTGCTAATACGATGGATCAGACAGGACTGGGGTGCAGGGGGAAGGGGTGAGGGCGAGGTGACAGAGGACCCTCGGGGTGTCCTCTGTAGTTGCCCATCAGAGATTTCAACAAATCCTCCGTCCTCTGACACAAATTACAGCCTTAATATTTACATTTCTTCTCACTTCGGACTCAAAGGATAAGGTCCCCTTACAGTCAGATATGGAGGGGAACAGAGAGATTGATTGAGCTTGATATGATATATATGTATTTGTAATAGCAGCAATCATCCTTAAGAGTCTATTGATGCACCCGTGTGTCAATCTAAGTAACATAATAAAAAATACCTAAAAATACATCAGTTTAAGTTAGATATATCAGATAACATTGGCTGCATCTCAATCCATCGCATCGGCCTTCCCAATCTGCGGTGGAAGGTGACCGAGCTACAGCGATGTTTGTCAGACCATGAGACATCCCGAAAATTGGTCTTCTCACAGAAACGTCTGTAGCGTCCGTTTTACTCTACGACCCCCGCAAGTGTCACGGGACTTGTCTGAAGGTAATCCATACAAGCGAATGGAAGTATGGAGGTAGTTATGTGCAACCAATGCTGCCCCCCCCCCAAAAAAATCCCCTGAGCTTTCTTTACATCTCCTAGATATAGGACAGACACTTCAAAACCTCATTCCTTATTATACATTTTTTGCCTGCCTTTTTTTGCCATTTATGAATGTGTTCTTCAATGCGTTTCTATAGTTTATAGTAGTAAAGGCCAAATTGTATATATTTTTTTATACCTAAAGGGGTTATAAAATTCAAAACCCAATAGCTAAATGATCCATGGTATCACTATCTTAAAGCACTTCTACAATATGAATTGTTTTAAGATGGTCATAAATAACACTTTCACATTGTTCCTCAACTGCAGTGTATGACATACTATTGATTTATTTTTCACTCTGAGTCTCTACTTTTATCCAATGTAAAAGAAAAGACCATTTCAAATGTTGCTACATAAGACTGAATCAAGGCGATCAGTCACATATTTGGTTATTTCATTAGGATCCCCATTAGCTGTTGCAAAAGCAGCAACTACTCTTCCTGGGTTCCACACAAAACATGAAACAACATAATACAGAACATTAATAGACAAGAACAGCTCAAGGACAGAACTACATAAAAAAAATGAAAGGCACACGTAGCCTACATATCAATGCATACACACAAACTATCTAGGTCAGGGGTTCTTAAACTTTTTCAGCATGGGACCCAAATGAGAAATTCTGTGTTTTCCTGGGACCCAAGCTTAGGAAAATATGCAACTATACGTACGTAAATATTGGTACATTTCATTGCCCTTATGCCTAAAAAAAAATGCAATATAGACAAAAACATATAACAATGAAATATCCATAAATATATTTTCATGTTTATTTTCCCCCATTAAAAACACTCTTTCATACCTGTTTAGGTTGGAACTGTTGCTGTGAAAATACAATAAATAATTTTCAATCTGAACTGGAATAAACAGATTGATCACATCACACAGATGTATAACAGAACACACACACACACAGGCTTTTTGATTGTGCAACCCTAAGTAACAGTACAGATGAAACATAATCTGACCTACTGTACATCTTACTGTTTAAATTATTGTTAATAGAAAGTCTAAGTTGGAACCGTTGCTGTTAAAATATATATATTTTTATTCTGAACTGGAATAAACTGATAAACCGATTGATCACATCACACAGATGTAGACCAGAAAACACACGAGAGGTGTGCGGCTGGTTGAAGTTTTCAACAAGAATGTCTATTCTGGGCGACACTGAGGTCATGCTCAGCATTGACACTGTTTCTGTACTTGAGAACCCTGACTTGCATTGGTATGTGGTGCCAAACTGGATCAGAACATTTACTGCCTTCTCAGTCAGGCAGGAGACCGCTTCCTGCTGCAGATGAGCAATCCAGAACTGTATGAGTGTTTGCATCAAAAAGCATCTTGCTTCAATCAGTTTATTCCAGTTCAGAATAAAAAGTATTACTTGTAACTGCAACAGTTCCAACCTAGACTTGTTTTCAATAATAATTTCTACAGTAAAATGTACAGTAGGCCTGATCATTTTTCATCTTCATCTGCACTGTTTCTTAGGGTTTCAGTATCAATAGCTAGTTAGCTTGCTTTGGCTAACGTTAGCTATTAGCTGTGTTAAGGCTAGGGGATTGTTTGAAAGGGAAACTCACATCTACTACTATGAGAGATAGTACTCCCTTATTCTGTTTATGATCACCTGTTATAAAATGACAACAATGCCTTCCTAGTTGACTTACATTTCCACTTTCGAAGCATTGTTTCCTGAAGCATTCTGCCCTGTTCTGAAATAACTCCCTTGGTTTACCGTAAAGTTGTGCCTGGATGTTTGGTCAGGACGTGTCGTTTTATTAATTTGTTTGTTTTGAGAAACTCATTACTAAGCACCCACACAAAACATTGTGGGCGCTCCTCGTTATTTCTCAAAGTTTGTATGAAAGAGACAAAAAGTCATCACTATATTTGTGTTTCATGACGACTGAGCTCAGTCAGAACTTGTGGCTATTATGAGTCCATTTCATGACAGCGGTGAGTGATGGCGAGTGGGAATAACAAGTCAGTGGCTTGAACTACAGCAATGCAGCGTGTGGGCAATGGATCGATCTTCAAGAAAACTGCACAAAAAAAGATCTGGTAAACCGCGAAGCACACGGGCATCTCCCTCTACCTCACCCACACACGTAGCTGCCAAACTGAACAGAGACCGCAGATTAACAGAGATCGCACTGAACCGAGAGCGCAGTTGCACTTGGACAAATCAATTCCAGTAATTAATTAAATAATTATACATTTATGTCGCGACCCACTTTGGGTCACGACCCATACTTTAAGAAACGCTGATCTAGGTCAAGTAGGGGAGAGGCGTTGTGCCGTGAGGTGTTGCTTTATCTGTTTTTTTTAACCAGGTTTGCTGGTAATTTGAGCAATATGAGATGGAACAGAGTTCCATAATACTGTACACTTTCTTGAATTTTGTTCTGGATTTGGGGACTGTGAAAAGGCCCGTGGTGGCAATTTGGGATTTTCAACACATTAATGTTCCTTATAAAAAAAGAAGTGATGCAGTCAGTCTCTCCACAACTCTTAGCCAAGAGAGACTGGCAGCATAGTATTTATATCATCCCTCTGATTACAATGAAAAGCAAGACGTGCTGCTCTGTTCTGGGCCAGCTGCAGCTTAACTAGGTCTTTCCTTGCACCACTGGACCACACGACTGAATATCAATCAAGATTAGACAAAACTAGAGCCTGCAGAACTTGCTTTTTGGAGTGTGGTGCATCTCTTTATTATGGACAGACACCTCCCCATCTTAACAACCACCGAATCTATATTTTTTGACCATGACAGTTTACAATCTAAGGTAATGCCAAGTAAATTAATCTCTTCAACTTGTTCAACAGCCACACCATTCATTACCAGATTCAGCTGAGGTCTAGAACTTAGGGAATGATTTGTATGAATTACAACATACATGGACACACAAGATTTGTTTAATGCCAGTGGCAGGTCATTGGTAAAAATAGAAAAGAGTAGAGGGCCTAGAGAACTGCCCTGCAGTACACCACACTTTACATGTTTGACATTAAAGAAGCATCCATTAAAGAAAACCCTTTGAGTTCTATTAGATAGATTACCATATTGTAGATTAAGAGCTGAGGTTGAAAAGCCATAACATATGTTCTCAACAACAGGTTATGGTCAATAATATCAAAGGCTGCACTGAAATCTACCAGTACAGCTCCCACAATCTTATTATCAATTTCTTTCAACCAATCATCAGTCATTTGTGTCTGTGCAGTACATGTTGAGTACCCTTCTCTATAAACATGCTAATTTGTTTACAGAGAAATAGCATTGTATTTGGTCAAACACAATTTTTTCCAACAGTTTGCTAAGAGCTGGCAGCAAACTTATAGGTCTGCTGTTAGAACCATTAAAGACCGCTTTACCACTCTTGAGTCGCAGAATTACTTTGGCCTCCATCCAGGCCTGAGGACAAAGACTTTCCTCTAGGCTCAGATTAACGATTTGACAGGTAGGAGTGGCTATAGAGTCAGCTACCATCCTCAGTAGCTTTCCATCTAAATTGTCAATACAGGAGGTTTGTCATTATTGATCGATAACCATTTTTCCACCTCTCCCACACTAACTTTACAAAATTCCAATTTTGCTTTTCTTTCATTCTTTTTTTTATACATGAATATGATGGCTCACTGTTCGTTGTTGGCATTTTCTGCCTAAGTCTGCCCACTTTGGCAATTAAGTAATCATTAAAATAACTGGAAACATCAAATGGTTTTATGATGAATAAGCCATCTGATTTGATGAAAGGTGGAGTTGAATTTGTCTTTCTGCCCACAATTTCATTTAAAGTACATTTAAAGTCGTTTTTTCTGTCATTCTTTATATCATTGATATTGGCTTCATAATACAGTTTCTTCTTCTTGAGTTCAGTCACATAAGTTCTCAATTTGCAGTAAGTCAGCCAGTCAGGTGTGCAGCCAGATGTATTAGCCTCTCCTTTCTCCCCATCTCTTTCAACCATATAATTCTTCAATTCCTCATCAATCCATGGAGCCTTAACAGTTCTGACAGTCAGTTTCTTAACAGGTGCATGTTTATCAATAATTGGAAGAAGCCATTTCCTAAATTCATCAAGTGTCTGGATGCTCCCTATTAATCACATCAGACCAACAAACATCATCCACATAAAAGTCACAGCAAAACATTTTGTATGATCTCTTATACACAATTTTAGGCCCAGCTAGAACTTTGGATTACCTGGATATAGCCTCTATATTGTGATCACTGCATCCAATGGATGTGGATACAGCTTTAGTTCTACAATATTAGTAAAAATGTGATCAATACATGTGGATGATCTTGTTCCTGTAGTGTTTGTAAACACCCTAGTATGTTGATTAATAACCTGAACCAGATTACAGGCACTGGTTACGGTAAGAATCATCCTCTTGAGCGGACAATTTATTGACTGGATTAAAACCAGTCAATATTCAGGTCCCCAAGACAGTAGACCTCTGTGTTTACATCACATACATTATCATTCATGTCACACATTATTTAGATGCTGACTGTTCACACTTGGTGGCCTATAGCAACACCCCTAAAGAAAGGGCTTTAGATGTGCCAGGTGAACCTGCAACCACAGCCCTTCATCAACACTTGACAATAGATCTTCTCTAAGCATTACAGGGATATGGCTCTGAATATATACAACAACACCTCTCCCATAAGCATTTCTGTCTCTTCTATAGATGTTCTATCCTTGCATTGCTACTGCTGTATTATCAAATAAATTATCTAAATGAGTCTCAGAAATAGCTAACATATGAATGCTATCTGATGTTAGCAAGTTATTGATTTCATGAACCATATTTCTAAGGCTACATATATTAATATGGGCTATTTTCAGCCCTTTCCTGGGTAGCTTATCAGAGATATACACAATACTGAAAGGAGCAAAGAAAGCAAGATAAAAAAAATATATACATTCAGCAGTTCATTAATCAATTGGCGTATGTGTGCACTGCGGGTTTGAAGCTACGAACCCATAGGCTTGGCTCTCTCATCCCTTCCAGGCTTCTGGGAGGGAGGGTGGACAATGAGTCTGTCATAGCAAATGTAAGCATTGTCCCCATGCGCTCGGGCAGCTTTCATGGCTGGGATAAGTTATTTTCTCTTCTAATACCCCCCCCCCCCCCCAACAGCTTAGACTTTTAGAGGTTTTAAACACATATGTTTCACATCCGACTGGGGTATGTCCATTTATAATTGACTGATGGGCAGGATTAATTCATTAAATTCATGAATAAAGGGTTTTGGTCAGCCTCATTAGTAATTCATATGGTTAATCAATCAGTCAAGTCTAATGAGTTTTTATATAGTATAAGGTGTCAGATTCCAGTTAATGTTTTATGTTCACACCATACTACAGTATAATCTGATATACCACCTGCTATACACAGGTCACATAAATGGGCGTATAGTGGAACATGCATTTCAGTGTGTCATTCTCAAAACCTCCAGTACCTCTGGAAGCATGATCAATGGCTCATGTAGTAACCCATCCATTGAAGGATTACATGATACAGAATGGACCTACAGTATTATTGAAATATTTCCCTGTCTTGTCATAAACTGCATAACTTGGTGCATATACAGTACAATTGAGTCAAGGCCGGGAGTCAGGTTCCCCAAAAGCATGAACTCTTTTCAAATTAAATTCCAAAGTAAAAAATAACTTACTGTAGAAATTACATTATTTAATTTGTGCTCTTTAGAAGTCATACAATGGCACTTCCCATTCACTCTTTATATTGTTGTAAATATACCCGAGGCTCATCACTTCGGTAAATCTACCCTGGATTTAAATTAATTCTCTTTTAAGGCATTTTGTGACTACGTAGCTGTCATTGATGAACTCCCAGAGTTCCAGAGGCAGGTTTTCAGCTCAAGCCCACAAAATTGTGTGACAAACTCCTGTAAGCAACTTCTGAAAAAAAAATAACCTAACCAACAGATAAACAGACTAAGGGCATGTCTACGTCTGACAAGCAGTCAAAGGTTAATAATGGTGGTGAATATATGGCAACAATTACAGCCTTGCGTAATTCATACAGGGATTATTTTACCTTATCTGGATAGGAGCTTTGCATGCCTTTCCATATTCTTTGAATTCATTATAGGCCCATTAGTGGGCAAACCCGTCGGGAGGTGAGACATCAGGGCCCATTCAATGTGGGTGTCTTTTGTTCCTCCAAATGCCAAGCACTTAAACCAGCACGCTGTCACCGGTGTGGACCCTTTCCATGGGGGGATAGGCAGAGGTCAGACAATGACTTAAAAGCGAGGGAGACAGGAGCCAGACAAGATCACATAGGAGGTGAAGACACTCAGGAGGTCTCGGGCAATCTTTCTTAATGTGACGAGGAAATTGGCAACGGTAAATAGATGAATGAATCTACTTCCCCTCCACCTCATACCCTCCCAAGGCATTCTCTGTCCTCAGTGCATGGAAGAGGCTGCTGGGATTTTTTTCAATATTGAACAACAGGAAAGTCCAGTAGACCTACTTTGTCATACAAACTACAGTTAAAGGTAGACTCGGCTAAATGACGTTGCCACAAGCTGCACCACAGATATTGAGATGCAAGACTTCGCTCACACAGTCATTAAAAAAAACAGAGTTGCAGGTGGTGGGATGTCTTAGTTATATAGCCCGTATACTGTATATAGCAAGTTATCGTTACTCATTGTGTATTTATTCCTTGTATTATTATTATTTTTCTATTATTTATCTTCATTTTTAAAATCTTTGCATTGTTGGGAAGGGCCTGTAAGTAAGCATTTCACTGTTTTTTTACACCTGTTGTTTACAAAGCATGTGACAAATAACATTTGATTGATTTAGTTGGGTTGTTTTCCTTAAAAACTGCTGGGTTATTGATGTTGGGTCAAATAAAATAAAATAAAATGGTATGTGTCACATGTTTCATTAACAACAGGTGTAGACTAACAGTGAAATGCTTACTTACAGGCCCTTCCCAACAATGCAGAGATTTAAAAAAAGTTAAATAATAGAAAAATATTAATGCAAGGAATAAATACACAATGAGTAAGTTAGTTACGGGCCCTTCCCCTCAAAATACAGGGTTACTGTTGCTGGGTTATTGAGATATGACTCACTGGGTCAGTTCAGAAGACTGGCGGCTTGGTTTAGTAGGGGCGTGGCTTTCAGCTAGTTCTTTTTAGCTACCCATGAGAGTAAATGTCATTCCTGTTCATGTCTGCTGTATAGTTCTGACATGCTAAGGTTGAACATTGACATTTTTGTCGCTTCAATGAGGCTTGCTAAAGCGTAAGAGTTCCCTAAAAGCCTATGTAAATCCCATTGTTAAGATACAGTAAGCTGGTATACTTTATTATAATATGTAATAAATAATATTCATATTATAGAAGAGGGTCCGTAACTGGAGGCCCGTGTGCTGAATTTGTCTCACGGGTGGTTTTATTTGGCCCCTCACGTTTTCAGGGCAAAAAATACATAAATATAATGTATTATTTTCTTGCATTTTCATTGTTGGACATAAAAGACTAACACCAGGAAATCTGCTCAAAGTGATTTTCATTTTGGAAATCTGTTCCCAAATATTCCCACACGCTATAGAGAGGTGACTGTACATACAAATGTAAGCAAGATTTGAAATAATATTTTAGTCTAATACTACATCTGTTTGGGCTTCTTGCGGTCAATTTGCAGTCTACAAATTACTTGTAATTATGTTCCATGTTTTAAATCTCTGCATTGTCGGGAAGGGCCTGTGAGTAAGAATTTCACTGTTAGTTTACACCTGTTGTTTATGATTCATGTGACAAATAACATTTGATTGATTGAAAACTGCTGGGTTATTGATGTTGGGTCAGCCACTAAATAGGAGCTTCGTCTTTGTTTCTGCCAGCATGTATTTGGAAGGACAACATGTACAGCATTTCAGCAGAAACAACGCCACTGACCTTCATTCCCCCTGTCCAACTGCCTGATCATAGCCTCCCATCCAGTGATTTGTCCTTCACTTTGGCCTAATGCACAGAAACAACACAATACGCAGTATGTTTAAGTCACTATCCAGAAAAGCCCTGACACATTACAAACACTGTGCCTAACAAATTGATTAAACTGTTATTTTGAATGAACAAGTCTTTCGTTTTTGAAGGCGTAGAGAAAAGCTATATCAAAATGATTTCCATATGTTTATTAACGCCTGGAGTGCAGATGTGCATGAAGCGATGGTGTTGATGTTTTAACTGCTACTGGTATGGCTTCTGTTTTATTGCCCTGGAGCGCTTATTCAAATGAGGCCTCTGTAGTATCATTAAAGTTGGGTGTGTATTTTTCTCTCTCTGTGTGTGTGTGTGTGTGTGTGTGTGTGTGTGTGTGTGTGTGTGTGTGTGTGTGTGTGTGTGTGTGTGTGTGTGTGTGTGTGTGTGTGTGTGTGAGAGACAGAGAGGGAGAGAGAAAGAGCGAGAGCCTCTAATGTCATCACATAATTGCCTTTTGAACATGAAACCTTTCTCTGAGAGCCTCCAGCTGTAAAATTATTCATTTGTTTCATCTGCTGAGGGGGAGCTTGACAGGCCGACAGGACATAGCAGGAGCCCCATGGTTTACTATTAGAATGGAAACATGCCACAAACATATTAGGTCACACAAAGGAACTTAAAAATATAGAATTTCATATTAGGAGAATTCTATAAAAAAAAAACTAGTAGGCTGGCCCTGAGGACATAAATGTATCTACTGGAATTAACTTCTATCATTTGTGGTGTGGTTTAGTTGAATACTGAAAAAGCATACAATGAAATCCATTATTATAAAAATTGACATATTCCAACTCAATTCTACAAACCATTAATGTCATGTCCAATATCAAACCCTCACACTCAACCCAAATTAGGAGGCAGGAATATGGGCAGAAGTTAGGTTAGGTTTTGAAAGTTCTATTTCCCCAGCTTTCTTTCATTTGCATGAATTTATGTTATAAATCTTGTAAGATTGTAAAAGCTGACAATCACCAACTGCCTGTCTGCCTGCTTCTCTCTCTCTCTCCCTCCCTCCCTCTGTAGCTTGAAATGTGCTGGCATTGAGGAGTAAATTAAAACAGCAAACACAATGGGAGGAGCGTCAGCGTGTTAAACGAGTCGGTAATTACCTTCTCTGTTCACCAGCGGGAAGCCGTTTTGAGGGACATAAATTATTCCAACTCTGCTTCAGCTTTCATTTACCACTCATTGTTAAAGGAAGAGAATGGTTGACTATAGAGTTAAGTGCATTCTGCTGATTTCCAATATAAACTCAGTAGAGAGTGAATTAAAGAGTAATCTATGATGGTGATGATAATGCTTTACTTGGCAGGGTAGTACTAATGCCTACTTAGGGCTATGAACAAAACAATGCAACTTTAGACTTACTTTAAATTTCTCTCAATAAGTTTAAATTAGACATTGACAAATAATAGTACAATTATTTGAATTCAAATTAGATGTTCAACGCCAGTGGATTTATTTTAACTAAACAAACATCCCATTGAAAATCATGGTGCATAGTTATTCCCCCTGCTTGAATAATACTTACATCTCCAATTGGTATTGTTACGGTTTTCTATGTGTGAAGGAGAGTCAGACCAAAATGCGGCGTGTAGATTGCGTTCCATGTTTAATAAACAAAAAAGTAAACACGAATCAAAATACAAAAAACAACAGACTGTCACGCCCTGGTCAAAGTATTTTGTGTTTGTCTTCATTTATTTGGTCAGGCCAGGGTGTGGCATGGGTTTTTGTTTGTGGTGTGTTTGTATTGGGATTGTAGCTTATTGGGGTGTTCTAGTTAAGTCTATGGCTGTCTGAAGTGGTTCCCAATCAGAGGCAGGTGTTTATCGTTGTCTCTGATTGAGAACCATATTTAGGCAGCCATATTCTTTGAGTGTTTCGTGGGTGATTGTCCTTAGTGTCCTTATGTTCCTGTCTTGTGTACTAGTTTGCACCAGTATTAGGCTGTCTCGGTTTTCGTTACGTTTATTGTTTTGTAGTGTTTGTATTTAGATTTGTGTTGCTTCAGTTTAATAAACATGGATCGCAATCTACACGCCGCATTTTGGTCCGACTCTCCTTCACACCTAGAAAACCGTAACACAAACGTAACAAGAAAACCGAAAACAGCCTATACTGGTGTAAACTAACACCGAACAAGGACAGGAAAAGGACATAAGGACAATCACCCACGAAACATGGTTCCCAATCAGAGACAAACGATCAACACCTGCCTCTGATTGAGAACCACTTCAGACAGCCATAGATTCACATAGAACACCCCACTAAGCTACCATCCCAATACATGTGAAAAAAAAAACAAAGACAAAACACACCACATACAAAACCCATGTCACATCCTGGCCTGACTAAATAGATAAAGAAAAACACAAAATACTAAGACCAGGACATGACAGAACATCCCCCCCCAAGGTGCGGACTCCCGGCCGCACACCAAAACCAATAGGGGAGGGTCCGGGTGGGCGTCTCTCCACGGTGGCGGCTCCGGCGCGGGATGTGGACCCCACTCTAACAAAGTCTTAGTCCCTCTTCCTCGCGTCCTTAGATAGGCCACCCTCGCCACCGACCATGGCCTAGTAGTCCTCACCCAGGACCCCACTGGACTGAGGGGCAGCTCGGGACTATGGGGCAGCTCTGGAGTGAGGGGCAGCTCGGGGCTGAGGGGAAGCTCGGGACTGAGGGGAAGCTCGGGACTGAGGGGAAGCTCGGCTCTGAGGGGAAGCTCGGCACTGAGGGGAAGCTCGGCACTGAGGGGAAGCTCGGCACTGAGAGGAAGCTCAGGCAGGTAGTTGGCTCTGGCAGATCCTGGCTGGCTGGCGGTTCTGGCAGAGTCTGGCTAACTGGAGGTTCTGGAAGATCCTGGCTGACTGGTCGGATCTGGAAGAGTCTGGCTGACTGGCGGATCTGGAAGAGTCTGGCTGACGACTCTGGCTGTTCCATGCTGACTGGCGGCTCTGGCTGCACCATGCTGACTGGCGGGATAGCCAACTGCTCCATGCTGACTGGCGGCTCTGGCTGCTCCATGCTGACTGGCGGCTCTGGCTGCTCCATACTGACTGACGGCTCTGGCTGCTCCATGCAGACTGGCAGCTCTGGCGGCTTCTTGCAGACTGGCAGCTCTGGCGGCTTCTTGCAGACTGGCAGCTCTGGTGGCTTCTTGCAGACTGGCAGCTCTGGTAGCTCCATGCAGACTGGCAGCTCTGGCAGCTCCTTGCAGACTGGCAGCTCCTTGCAGACTGGCAGCTCCTTGCAGACTGGCTGCTCCATGCAGACTGGCAGCTCTAGCTGCTCCATGCAGACAGGAAGCTCTGGCTGCTCCATACAGACTGGCAGCTCTGGCTGTTCCATGCAGACTGGCAGCTCTGACTGCGCTGAACAGGCAGGAGACTCCAGCAGCGCTGTAGAGGAGGAAGGCTCTGGCAGCACTAAACAGGCGAGAGACTCCGGCAGCGCTGGAGAGGAGGAAGGCTCTTGCAGTGATAAACAGGCGGGAGACTACGGCAGCGCTGGACAGGCGAAGCGCACTGAAGGCATGGTGCGTGGTGCTGGCACTGGTGGTTCTGGGCCGAGGACACGCACAGGAAGCCTGGGGCGGGGAGCTGCCACCGGAGGGCTGGTGTGTGGAGGTGGCACAGGATGGGCTGGACCGTGAAGGCGTACTGGAGATCTTGAGAGCAGGGCTGGCACAGGATGTGCAAGGCTAGAGAGGTGCACAGGAGGCCTGGTGCGTGAGGCTGGCACAATCTTCACCAGCCGACTAACACGCACCTCAAGACGAGTATGGAGCGCTGACCCAGGTGCCATCAAATCCCCGACACGCTCCGTCGGGCAAATTCCATGCTTAAAGCACCAACACAGCAACTCCCTCAACTCTCTCCTCCAATTTCCCCATTAACTCCTTCACAGTCTCTGCTTCGCTCACCTCCAACACCGGCTCTGGTTCTGGTCTCCTCCTTGGCTCCTCACGATAAACAGGGGGAATTGACTCAGGTCTGACTCCTGACTCTGCCACACTCTCCCTGAGCCCCCCCCCCCCACCAAGAAATTTTTGGGGCTGACTCTCGGGCTTCCTTCCGCGCCGCCATGCTTGTCTCTCCAACTCCATTCACCTATAACCCTTTTCGCACTGCTCCAGTGAATCCCAGGCGGGCTCCGGCACTCTCCCTGGGTAGACCGCCCACCTGTCTATTTCCTCCCAAGTCGTATACTCCAAACTTTGTTGCTCCTGCTGCCGCTGCCTGTCACCACACCGCTTGGTCCTGTTGTGGTGGGTGATTCTGTTACGGTTTTCTATGTGCGAAGGAGAGTCGGACCAAAATGCGGCGTGTAGATTGCGATCCATGTTTAATAAACAAAAAAGTAAACACGACTCAAAATACAAAAAACAACAGACGTAACAAGAAAACCGAAACAGCCTATACTGGTGTAAACTAACACCGAACAAGGACAGGAAAAGGACATAAGGACAATAAGGACAATCACCCACGAAACACTCAAAGAATATGGCTGCCTAAATATGGTTCCTAATCAGAGACAAACGATCAACACCTGCCTCTGATTGAGAACCACTTCAGACAGCCATAGATTGACCTAGAACACCCCACTAAGCTACCATCCCAATACATGTGAAAAAAAACCAAGACAAAACACACCACATACAAAACCCATGTCACACCCTGGCCTGACTAAATAGATAAAGAAAAACACAAAATACTAAGACCAGGGCATGACAGGTATTCTCATCCTTCCCTCAGTTCAACAGAATCTGACTAAAAACATAAAAACAAATGGGATTCTAAAGTATTTCAATTAAATGTTCAACAAAATGCCTTGTATTTAAGTATTTTTTTTGTAGTGGGGACAGTGACATTAGGACTTTCATAAATATTATTCTTGAAGGATTTTTTATATATTTTTTTTGTTGAGTTGAGTTGAGTTTATTTTTATTTTTACAGGGACAGTGCACATTAATCAACGTTTCAGTAAAAGTGCCGGTTTTAGCCAGCTGGCTAATTTTCAACCGCAGTCCCTGGGCAGGTTATTAAAAACAATTACAATATAGACAATAGCAACATAGAACAAGCAAGACATAGCAACATAGGACAAGCAAGACATAGCATACAGACAGAGCAACATAGGACAAGCAAGCCGTAGCATACAGACAGAGCAACATAGAGCAAAAAGCAGCAAGACAAGTTGTTTGTTGAGTTGTTTAGCTCACATAACTTAATTCATAAATTACAGTGTCTGTAATATAATAAACATGGCAAAAACAAATGTGCAGTAATCCAGACGGGAGATGACAAGTGCCTGGATTAGGACCTCTTGTAGGGTCGGACGGATGTTGTAGAGCTCAACTGGAAGCCATGATGTGGTTGAGAACGACAGGGTGTTGTCCGGAGGTTCTTAGCGCTCTGGGAGGAGACAGTAGCAATGTTTCCATTAACTTGTCCAGTGATTTTCATTAGACATTTAGAAAGTACACATTAAAAAAAGATGCAACAATTGCCTGAAGGGGTACATTGCCATTTAGCTATCTTGTGTCGATAAAAAGAGCTGGACATAATGACATCACACACACACACACACAAGAGGTTAAAGTGTTCCCAATACTCTTTTAGGCAAATTCCACATTACAGTTTCTCAATCGCTTTGACATTTTTTAAAAAAAAGTCTAAATGTTCTCTAAACTGTAAAGTGCAATTCTCACAACTGTTTTATAGGACATCACAACTCTATTGCATGCATGCAAAATGTAGTAACTCACCCAAACCATTTCATTCATGCTTCAAAACCTAGTAATTGTGTCAGTAAATTGGCCAATGTCACCAAAATTATATGTTTTTTTGTCATCTGATCAAAATGTTTAGATGTTTTTGTCACCATGGCAGTCAACCCTGGAAATATTTGTTAAATACAGTGTGGGAAGTGTTGGATGAGAGCGAGAGGGAAAAGGATACAAGGTAGTGGTCGGAGACTTGGAGGGAGTTGCAATGAGGTTAGTGGAAGAACAGCAT
Organism: Oncorhynchus masou masou; assembly: GCF_036934945.1. NCBI lineage: Eukaryota > Metazoa > Chordata > Actinopteri > Salmoniformes > Salmonidae > Oncorhynchus > Oncorhynchus masou. Next base: position 25,123 of record NW_027016625.1, on the reverse strand, counting down.
CTAGTAAAGATGAGGTTGAGCGTATTGCCTGCCTTGTGAGTAGGGGGAAAGGTGAGAGGGTGAGGTCAAAAGAGGAGAGGAGTGGAAAGAAGGAGGCAGAGAGGACTGAGTCAAAGTAGACGTGGGGAGGTTAAAGTCGCCCAGGACTGTGAGAAATGGAGGGCGATAAATGATAAGGATGTTGCTTTGAAAGGGCTGGAGTGACAGCATGGGATAGACAGATGTTGAGAGAGAGAAGACCACTTGGGAGAGTGACCAGAACTCGGGGTGTGAACACGGGGCGGACAGTTTGGTTCTACTGTATTGTAACCTCTAGGTTAGACTACTGCAATGCTCTACTTTCCGGCTACCCGGATAAAGCACTAAATAAACTTCAGTTAGTGCTAAATACGGCTGCTAGAATGAATATGATTGAGTGTAGTCTGGCCCAGGAGTGGGAAGGTGAATGGAAAGGCTCTGGAGCAACAAACCACCCTTGCTGTCTCTGCCTGGCCGGTTCCCCTCTTTCCACTGGGATTCTCTGCCTCTAACCCTATTACAGGGGCTGAGTCACTGGCTTACTGGGGCTCTCTCATACCGTCCCTGGGGAGGGGTGCGTCACCTGAGTGGGTTGAGTCACTGATGTGATCTTCCTGTCTGGGTTGGCGCCCCCCTTGGGTTGTGCCGTGGCGGAGATCTTTGTGGGCTATACTCGGCCTTGTCTCAGGATGGTAAGTTGGTGGTTGAAGATATCCCTCTAGTGGTGTGGGGGCTGTGCTTTGGCAAAGTGGGTGGGGTTATATCCTTCCTGTTTGGCCCTGTCCGGGGGTATATTCGGATGGGGCCACAGTGTCTCCTGACCCCTCCTGTCTCAGCCTCCAGTATTTATGCTGCAGTAGTTTATGTGTCGGGGGGCTAGTGTCAGTTTGTTATATCTGGAGTACTTCTCCTGTCCTATTCGGTGTCCTGTGTGAATTTAAGTGTGCTGTCTCTAATTCTCTCTTTCTCTCTTTCTTTCTCTCTCTCGGAGGACCTGAGCCCTAGGACCATGCCTCAGGACTACCTGACATGATGACTCCTTGCTGTCCCCAGTCCACCTGGCCGTGCTGCTGCTCCAGTTTCAACTGTTCTGCCTTATTATTATTGGACCATGCTGGTCATTTATGAACATTTGAACATCTTGGCCATGTTCTGTTATAATCTCCACCCGGCACAGCCAGAAGAGGACTGGCCACCCCACATAGCCTGTTTCCTCTCTAGGTTTCTTCCTAGGTTTTGGCCTTTCTAGGGAGTTGTTCCTAGCCACCGTGCTTCTACACCTGCATTGCTTGCTGTTTGGGGTTTTAGGCTGGGTTTCTGTACAGTACTTTGAGATAGCTGATGTACGAAGGGCTATATAAATACATTTGATTTGATTTGATTTGATTTTGTTGACACTGACTGCTTACTGTACTATTAAAGAATGGAAGTTTTGTCCAGCTGAATGCTATTGTGTATCATACTGAGTTTTTAGATGCCGATTTGAACAGTAGGTAAAAGTTAACTGGGAAAAGTCAATACTGTACAATACTGTAGTACACAGAAAAAGGATATGCACATTTGTATGTACAGTACATGTATTGTTGTAGCAATGTATTACATGTAAACAGAAAATGACATATTTCTTACATGTAAAGTCATATATAGTGAACAGAAAATTTGGCACAAAATGACATCCATGCAAAAAATGTATGTAAACCCGCAACGATGAAAAAACCTGTGGTAGTTCTGTATAAAGCAAACAAACAACACTACACCTTCCCATCTTCTTGGTGGACATCCTGTCGCTCTTGTTGGTCTGGCCAGAGTTTTTTATCAACGTCACATCTGATTTTTCCCTTGCAATGCGCCAGGGGAAAAATCTACTTGAGTGGCGCAACCATCCACTGCAATGATTGCTTGTAATGTCCTCACAAGCAGCATTCATGGCATTTAATGGAGACATCTGCCCGATAGTCATATACTTTCCACCTCCATGCTGAACATAAACTCTTCTATCAGATTCAGGAATGGGGAGGATGGTGGAAGCAACTCCATTGTTATCCTTTCATGAGCAGCAAACCTTTCCCTAACAATGTTGGTTCGGTGGAAGCTGACATTATCCCACACAATTACATAATTTGGCAAATCTGGTCTAACTAAACCTCTTTCGTGTTCTGGTATTAGGTTTCTGTAAAGTGTATTTAGGAAGGCAATGTGTGGAATATGTGTGCTCACACCGTTTTCATAAATGGCAGCACACGTTGTAATTATGCCCCCACGTCGGCCTGGTGTGCCAATTGTGGCTCGGTGTCCAATGAGATTGCGACCACGTCTCCTGCCTTTGGCCAGATTGAACCCAGCCTCGTCCACAAAAACAAGAATGTGTGTCATTTCATGTCCTTCCAGCTCCATTATTCTCTATATAGTAACACAGAAACAAAATATAGAATTAGTTTTACGTAGCCTATTCTAGAATGAGACAGTTTAGTTAAGTAGAAGTGTTTTCTGTTCTTATGGGTATCTACAACTTCAAGAAGTATATACAGGCATCATTGAAGTACATTAAAACTCCCTGTACAATATACCATGTGCTCACCAATGGTTTACCTGGACATACTGCTACCGCAGCTCCTTCACTCTGTCACTATTCCTCTCAAATGGCACCTTGTAGAATAGTTTCATAGTCATTTTATTTCAAAACTCTGTCTATAGTGGAAATGCTGACAGAATTGATATTTGCGAAGACATTGTTGTCAGTTATGATTACACTTTGGATCTCACTTAGCCTGATGGAATTGTTGGCTATGACCATGTTGCAAATTTCTTGTTCTTGCTAATGACTGAATACTGCTGCTCTGCCATCAGCATGAGGTCGTTGTGCAGTCTTATATATGACATGTAGAATTCACAAATAGATCATGTTACAGATGTATGAGGAATATACAGTAATACAGCACAATTTGAATACAATATAATATCATGATCTATTTGTGAATTCTAAATGTATTTGGCTAAGGTGTATGTTAACTTCTGACTTGAAATGTAAGTGTAAATTGCTAAATTGTAATTACTTCGCCACAATTGGCATTTATTGCCTTATTGCCTTACTGCATTTGCACACACTGTATACAGATTTTTTTATTGTGTTATTGACTGTACAATTGTTTATCCCATGTGGAACTCTATGTTGTTTTTGTCGCACTGCTTTGCTTTATCTTGGCCAGGTCGCAGTTGTAAATGAGAACTTGTTCTCAACTGGTCTACCTGGTTAAATAAAGGTTAAATAAAAAAATACAAATAAAAAAAGTCAGGACAATCCTTATCCTGCAAAGAAATCTACTTTTAATCATAAAAAAGTATATATTAGCAAGCATGAGACATTTAGAATTAAATGTGGACTGGAGCTTTATAGTTGCATGGTGACATCAAGTGCCCTGCATACTTTTGAAAATGTCTCCTATATCGGCTCTTTCCATTTTTTTGCGACATTACTTTTGTCTAATTAACCTGGGTCGATGGAAACCTACCTAGTAGTATATGAGTTCTATAGCTTCCAAAATATTTTTTACAACGGTGGGGAAGTGTCAAGATGGAGGCGCAGTGGTTTCAAAACAACATCCCCTGTCAGTCATCTAGTGTATATATAAATCATTGCTGCAGATGGTTGCAGTTGTTTTGCAAGGACCACAGGAGTTTAGACCTGCCATAGATTGGGCTCGTTCGAGTGGATCACTTTTGTCACTTTTTGCCATCGTTGGTCATCACCTTCCAAAGTGTGTTGCATTATGGGGATAAATATTGTCCAACTTGCAGAAACTTGCAGTTGACTGCAGTCAAAATTTCATGACATTTGATCATGCAGTCGTCATGAACTTTACAAAAATCCGATGACGACATGACGACTGCATAAATCTTACAAAAACATGCGATCAAAGGTCATGAAACTTTGACTGCAGTCAACTGCAAGTTTCTGCAGTTGCTCTTCACCAACTTCGTCCTGCAGCCATCGCCTGCATTGTGGGAGGCTCAATTGTCAACCAATAATTAGGGTGTTTTTTGTTTGACCAAAGAAGTGACTGAAACAGGAACCAACTTTGTGCGACTCATGTATACAATCAACAAATTAATGTGATATTTGAGGCTCTCTCTAACCAATTAATAGTACAATATATATACAAATAGTACAATATAATTACAGTTTGTGAGTGTGCGATACGGGTGTTGGAAACATGTTCATTTCGACATTACACTGAGCCATGTTCCACTCAGCCTTTCTGTTGGAAAACCACATCCATGTCCAACTTTCTGCTATTGCAGATGCACCTCTCTCGATTTCACTCCTCGACTTGCGTCTGCAGTCGGTTGCTTCAGCCTTCCCACTCAAACGAGCCCATTAGCATTAGCATGAGTCTGCACGTAAATACTTACTGGCATCTTTCTAGAAGTCAAAGGGTCTTGAGCTATTAGCAAAACTCCAGGTGGCTGAGTTGATACCTGAGACTGCAGTTTGAACAGACCCCAGAGCAGAAGCACTTGGTGGAAACATTTTAATCAAGAAGAATGTTGTGATTTTGATTCCTGCTGCATATTTTGCTGTTGTGCCAAGGATTTTTCAGTCAATTAATGTACGTTGACCTTTTCAAAGAGCATGAGGTTGGTTCACCATTTGGCTCCAATGAATGATTGGAATACTTGATTTTTTTCACAGCAAAAATATGGAATATTCATGAAAGGTTACTGGTTCAAGTACCTGAGCTAACAAATCTGTTGATGTGCTCTTGAGCATGGTACCTAAACCTAATTTGATCTAGAGGTGCTGTACTACTATGGCTGACCATGTGAAACAACACATTTCACTGCACCTATCTGATGTATGTGACAATAAAACATCTTTAGACAATGGCTTGACTTGACTGTGAGGTTCTCTGACAGGATTTTGACTTTGAGCGAATGTAACTTTGAGAAACGTAAAGATTTGGATGCCATGGAATCTACAAGTTAACAGTAATGTGTTGGATTAATGCCTCCATCTCTACCAAAAATAAGTTAAAGTTAAAGTTAAAGAAAATGAATAAATCAAATGAAACTGTATTTATGGTGCATTTAAAGTTTGATGTGATTTAGTCATATTTTTTTAGCTTACAATTTTGGTTGAAATGGAGCCATAGCCTAGTGGTAGGGTGTCCTAGTGGTTAGAGCATTGGACTAGTAACCAGAAGGTTGCAAGTTCAAACCCTGAGCTGACAAGGTATAAATCTGTTGTTCACTGAATAGAGCCTAGGCTTGAATGCTCATCAGTGAGAGTAAAGAAATTGCTTGCATTTACACATGAGAGAGGAAAATGAGGCACTCACTTGTATACCTGAAAACCAGCATCCCTTAAAAAAAAGAAATCCTTCAACATACATAATCAATTGATGTCAAATCAAATCGAAGTTTATTGGTCACGTCCAGTTTCGCATGTCTTGAATGCAATGTTATATTTGACCTCTCTGTATCGCTACCCTTGCATGTCATTTGAACTGCCAACTTGAGTTTTGGATTTATGTATGGTAACATTATGCAGGAGGGCACCCTTTATTTGTCATCCAGCCTTTTGGCATAAATATAAAACTTCAGATGTCCTAAGTCAGCTATTTTAATGTAAATGTGAATGGATCCATCATTGTTGCTGTTCCATTAACAGTCACTGATTAAAACATAGCTCTTGGGTTTAACTCAAACCCTGCGATATAGTCATTGTTGCTTTTTTTCGGTATCCATTTCAGCACTGCGTTCAGCAAGCCGTCTCCCTCAGGCCACATGTCACTGAGGCCAAACTCAAGGAGAAATCCATTGTTCTCTCTCTCTCTCTCTCTCTCTCTCTCTCTCTCTCTCTCTCTCTCTCTCTCTCTCTCTCTCTCTCTACCCCTCTCTGACAGAGTCAATGTCTTTATTTAGAAACTGAATTACTGTGAGGAATCATTGCCAAAGGGCATGACGCAAGGCTGTGTCGATACTAGCACTGGGAAGTAGAAACACAGAGGTTGTGTGTGTGCGTGTCTGTGCGCGCGTGTGTGCGTGTGTGTGCGTGTGTGTGCGCGCGCGTGTGTGTGTGTGTGTGTATTAGAGTAATGTTATAAATGGAGACATCAACAAATTAAGAGAGTGTGCCATGCTGCATATAGAGTGGGGCAGAATAGAAATAGGGAAGAAATAGAAAATAGAAAGGGGATCATATGGAGACTGATAGAAAATAGAAAGGGGATCATATGGAGACTGATAGAAAATAGAAAGGGGATCATATGGAGACTGATAGAAAATAGAAAGGGGATCATTGCATCTCAAATCCAAAATTAAATTTAGAATCGGCTTCCTATATCGCAACAAAGCATCCTTCACTCATGCTGCCAAACATACCCTCGTAAAACTGACCATCCTACCGATCCTCGACTTCAGTGATGTCATCTATAAAATAGCCTCCAACACTCTACTCAACAAACTGGATGCAGTCTATCACAGTGCCATCCGTTTTATCACCAAAGCCCCATACACTACCCACCATTGCGACCTGTACGCTCTCGTTGGTTGGCCCTCGCTTCATACTCGTCGCCAAACCCACTGGCTACAGGTTATCTACAAGTCTCTGCTCGGTAAAGCCCCGCCTTATCTCAGCTCACTGGTCACCATAGCAGCACCCACTCGTAGCACTCGCTCCAGCAGGTATATCTCACTGGTCACCCCCAAAGCCAATTCCTCCTTTGGTCGTCTTTCCTTCCAGTTCTCTGCTGCCAATGACTGGAACGAATTGCAAAAATCTCTGAAGCTGGAGACTCACATCTCCCTCACTAGCTTTAAGCACCAGCTGTCAGAGCAGATTACAGATCACTGCAAATGTACATAGCCCATCTGTAAACAACCTATCTATCTACCTACCTCATCCCCATACTGGTATTTATTTATTTTGCTCCTTTGTACCCCAGTATCTCTACCTGCACATTCACCTTCTGCCGATCTACCATTCCAGTGTTTAATTGCTATATTGTAATTACTTCGCCACCATGGCCTGCTTCTTTCCTTAACTTACCTCATTTGCACTCACTGTATATAGACTTTTTGTTTTCTTTTGTTCTACTGTATTATTGACTGTATGTTTTGTTTATTCCATGTGTAACTCTGTGTTGTTGTATGTGTCAAATTGCTACGCTTTATCTTGGCCAGGTCGCAGTTGCATTTGAGAACTTGTTCTCAACTAGTCTACCTGGTTAAATAAAGGTGAGATAAAATAAAATGAATGTGGAGACTGATAGAAAATCCCTACCAGAGATAAAGGAAAAAAGAGGGTTGAGAAGTTCAGGTAACTATTTCATCTAATGTAATGTAGAAGTGAGGTCAAAGGTCACAGGTGAGGTATGGGAGTGGGTTTGATGGAAAGGTGGAAGGTGATTGTGTGTGTGTGTGTGTGTGTGTGTGTGTGTGTGTGTGTGTGTGTGTGTGTGTGTGTGTGTGTGTGTGTGTGTGTGTGTGTGTGTGTGTGTGTGTGTGTGTGTGTGTGTGTGTGTGTGTGGGTGGATGTGTTGGGGGAAGGGTAGAGAGAAATTAAATCGGTGTATGTGTGAGAGAGTTTACCTGTTTGTGTGTGTGTGTTTGCGCCTGGCTGCGTGCTGGTGCATGTGTGCATGCATGCATTTGTGAGCATTTGTATGTGTGTGCATTTGTGTGCATGCGTGCGCAAGTCTGCATTATGTGTATGTGTTTGTGTTTTGTGTGTATGTGCATCTGTCTGTGTATGTACAATGTGTACTCCAATACCTTGGACTGGAGCATGTCAACAATGCTCCATCAAATCAAATCCAATCAAATTGTTTGTCACATGCGCCGAATACAGCAAATATAGACTTTACCGTGAAATGCGTATTACTAACGAGCAACACAGTTAAAAAGTAAGATAACTAACAAATAGATCAAAATAAATTAGTAACACAATAAAATAACAATAATGTACATGTAGGTTTGGTTAGGTGATGGATTGAGGTAATATGTACATGTAGGTTTCGTTAGGTGATTGATTGAGGTAATATGTACATGTAGGTTTGGTTAGGTGATTGATTGAGGTAATATGTACAGGTAGGTTTGGTTAGGTGATTGATTGAGGTAATATAAACATGTAGGTTTGGTTAGGTGATTGAGGTAAATTGGACATGTAGGTTTGGTTAGGTGATTGATTGAGGTAATATGTACATGTAGGTTTGGTTAGGTGATTGATTGAGGTAATATGTACGTGTAGGTTTGGTTAGGTGATTGAGGTAATATGGATATGTAGGTTTGGTTAGGTGATTGAGGTAATATGGACATGTAGGTTTGGTTAGGTGATTGAGGTAATATGGACAGGTTTGGTTAGGTGATTTAATATGGACATGTAGGTTTGGTTAGGTGATTGAGGTAATATGGACATGTAGGTTTGGTTAGGTGATTGAGGTAATATGGACATGTAGGTTTGGTTAGGTGATTGAGGTAATATGGACATGTAGGTTTGGTTAGGTGATTGAGGTAATATGGACATGTAGGTTTGGTTAGGTGATTGAGGTAATATGGACGTGTAGGTTTGGTTAGGTGATTGAGGTAATATGGACATGTAGGTTTGGTTAGGTGATTGAGGTAATATGGACATGTAGGTTTGGTTAGGTGATTGAGGTAATATGGACGTGTAGGTTTGGTTAGGTGATTGAGGTAATATGGACATGTAGGTTTGGTTAGGTGATTGAGGTAATATGGACATGTAGTTAGGGGCTGAAAAGCAGAAAGTCCAGGTAGCCGTTTACTGTGACTTGGGTGGCTGGAGTCTCTTTTTAGGGCCTTCCTCTGACACCACCTATTATAGAGGTCCTGGATGGCAGGGAGCTCGGCCCCAGTGATGTACTGGGCCATACACACTCCATGTGGTGTCACCCACCTCGTGTCACACTGTCCCCGTCCCCCCACCTCACCGGGTGTCGCTATGTATTGATCCAACTCTGCCTGTCAGAAGGCTGAGAGAGCTATGGACAGGTAACTCTGCCTGTCAGAAGGCTGAGAGAGCTATGGACAGGTAACTCTGCCTGTCAGAAGGGACTATGGACAGGTAACTCTGCCTGTCAGAAGGCTGAGAGAGCTATGGACAGGTAACTCTGCCTGTCAGAAGGCTGATGGACAGAGCTATGGACAGGTAACTCTGCCTGTCAGAAGGCTGAGAGAGCTATGGACAGGTAACTCTGCCTGTCAGAAGGCTGAGAGAGCTATGGACAGGTAACTCTGCCTGTCAGAAGGCTGAGAGAGCTATGGACAGGTAACTCTGCCTGTCAGAAGGCTGAGAGAGCTATGGACAGGTAACTCTGCCTGTCAGAAGGCTGAGAGAGCTATGGACAGGTAACTCTGCCTGTCAGAAGGCTGAGAGAGCTATGGACAGGTAACTCTGCCTGTCAGAAGGCTGAGAGAGCTATGGACAGGTAACTCTGCCTGTCAGAAGGCTGAGAGAGCTATGGACAGGTAACTCTGCCTGTCAGAAGGCTGCTATGGACAGAGAGCTCTATGGACAGGTAACTCTGCCTGTCAGAAGGCTGAGAGAGCTATGGACAGGTAACTCTGCCTGTCAGAAGGCTGACAGAGCTATGGACAGGTGAGTCCTTGACCATTGACAGGTCTATATAGTCACAAGTGTCCATTATCGATAGGAACTGTTCAGTAGAGGGTCTGTGACAGCTGTTGATGGGGACAAAGTGATAGGTGAATCAATGGAGAGATTGGGCTATAATCACCATCTGGAGTGGGGAATATTCACACACATCACATGCACACATGCACACAGGCAGGCAGGCAGGCAGGCACACAAACACACACATTTTATCTGATAAAAACAGCATTCTAAAGTGAATCTCCATGATTCCACAACCATACATATACTAACACAAAAAACAACACTAACGTACATCCAAATACATTCAGAACGTGTACCAACCCATGTACACACACACACACACACACAAATGCACACGCACGCACACACATACATACGGTATATGCTGTTTAGCAGTGCTGTTTAAATCTTAACTTCAAGGCTGGCTGGAATTGCTTTCTTGTCCTGGGGGGAGATTGTTTCATCCAGGAGAGGGCTGTTTGCATTGTTCCCTTATTCTGCACAGCCATTCTCCATCTGATCAGCAGCTCTGATACAGAGGCAATGAATGAATGCCCACCACTACTGAACATTCATCCTGAACACTGGGAGGGGAAAGCCAGAGGAGAACCAGGGAGAACCAGATGAAAACAGTGAGAACCATTAATGGGCTAAAGAGTAGCAGAACCTTTCAGCTAAGGAGCAAATGGGAGAAATGCTAAAAGAGATAATGAACATTTCTTGTTAATTTAGAAAATAATGTATTTTGCATAGGCAGCAATAGGAGTTTGCCAATAGGAAAAACCCATTCAAAGAATATGTTAAAGGGGGATTTATCTGTTTTAGGGTCACATTCAATAATCATCTTTATTTTTTGCAGCGCATGTGAAATGAAACTGCAATTTGCTTTGCAGAAATGTTAAACAATAGGAGGTCCCTCCAAGAACCAAACAATCAAATCAGTGTTGTGTCTCGCCGTGGCTCTAAAAACGGTCTCACAGAGCCTGGATGTCGTTTCACAGTGCCTCAATAAGGGAGAAGACTAAAGACTGTGATAATGATGATGATAATAACTAGATGCATCTTTTAGCCAGCCACTTTCCAGGAGCAATCCTGCCTCCTGGCAAAATATAATACAGGTACACTGGGAAAGAGGGGAAGGGAGGGGAAGAAGCAAGGCGGGGTGACAAATCACAAAAACAATTCCTGGACAGGAAATGAGCGTTTAGCCTTGCCAGTCAACCCACTGGAGGAATGGATGCATGTGGATATTCACAGGAGGATGCGATGCTGTTATAGCAGGAGAATATGTGAGAATATCTCAAACTGTTGTGTTTGTGTAGTTGACTAGATCATTTGATGGATAAGAACTGAGGGATGTTAGTATGACTGATGATTGCAGAATCTCATCTCAAAGAAGAGACACATTGGAACATTTTCCCTGTTTGCATTTCATTTCGAGGACAGTAATGCTGTGCATGTCTTTTCAAATGCTTCGCTCAACTCAACATCAATCTAGACAGTGAGTTGGTGGTGCCACCAGTGTCAACCAGCCAGACAGTCACCATAGCGCATGCATCTGGTGAACATCACGAGTCCTGAAATCAGCCCAAACGAGCGATGGAGAGGTACCAGTATCACTGCCCAGCCATCCCGAGGTCATCGGGCCAGTCAATTTGGCATTCCTGCAAGAATTTTTTGTGACTTTGCAAAAGTAAGGAACATTTGCAATATGTTTAAGCGGTGAGGTACCATCACCAAAAGCGACATTCTGAAATCAACCCAAACGAGCCATGGAGAGGTACCAGTATCACTGCCCAGCCATCCCGAGGTCATCGGGCCAGTCAATTTGGCATTCCTGCGTGATTTTTATAGCATGACAAATTTGTAATGGTACTGCCCAGTTAACCATTGGCAAATGCACAGTGACTTTGAAAGAGTGAGAACCATCACCAAATGGACATTCTGGAATCGACCCTAACGAGCCATGGAGAGGTACCAGAATCACTGCCCAGCCATCCCGAGGTCATCGGGCCAGTCAATTTGGCATTCCTGCAAAAATTTTCAGTGACTTTGCAAAAGTAAGGAACATTTGCAATATGTTTTAACAGTGAGGTACCATCACCAAAAGCGACATTCTGAAATCAACCCAAACGAGCGATGGAGAGGTACCAAAATCACTGCCCAGCCATCCTGAGGTCATCGGGCCAGTCAATTTGGCATTCCTGCATGATTTTTATGGCATGACAAATTGGTGATGGTGACTGCCCAGTTAACCATATGGCAAATGCACAGTGACTTTGCAAAAGTGAGAAAACATGACCAAATGGACATTCTGAAATCAACACAAACAATGGCATGACCATAGTGTCCAGACTGTGCCGAGTCCAACGAGGTGCCCCGCTTGACCGTAGCTCGCTCGGTCTGAGCGCAGCGACCATGAGAAAAATAGGCCCAATATGAAGCCTTCACCAGTACGTCATTTGATTTTGGGTGACAGCGGCGGAACCGTTAGGTTTAGAAAGACAATTCAACCACAGGACTGTTCCTAAGGTCCTCCTGATCTGTCCAAGCCTATCCTTGACCGTGTGACATTAACCCTTCACAGTCAAAAGAAGGTGTTTACATAAAAACAGTGTTCATTGACTTCTCTCCCCATAGGAATATATTGGCTGCTCCACTAAATACAACCTGGAGTCTATATGGGTTATGAATGTTGTATGAACCTGTCTTTGGTACCAGTCCATCAGACCACTATAAGGTCTACCTGTGTCGATTCTAAGCTTCCTGGACCAACCGGAAGTGGTTCAAATCGCCCTAAAAGTGTATACCCATACACTGCCTGCAATTTGATGGACATAGTGCATTGAACCCTGTGTAAATCAGTCAGTTTTCATGGTAAAGACTTAAAACTCAGGATTCTCTAATGGAATAGCCCAATGAGGATGTATGTTGAGTTACAGCTTCCTGTGCCAACCGGAAGTGCCATAATTGGTGTCTCATGGGCTGTTTGGAGGGGTTAAAAATATCAGATCTTTCCAAAACTTCATCTGTGTGATTAGACAACCCCCATGAACTGTAAATCAGTCATTTTTCCCAACAGATGTCAAAGAAAAGCTCTCACACACACACACAGCAAGGATGGAGTGACAAAGCGTGGTGTTTAAAGACACAGAGAGCAGGCAATGGCATAAACATAATCCCAAGGCCGTGCCGAGTCCAACGAGGTGCCCCTCTTGACCGTAGCTCGCTCGGTCTGAGCGCAGCGACCATGAGAAAAATAGGCCCACAATGATGCCTGCACCACAATGTCATTGGATTTTGGGTGACAGCGGCGGAACCGTTAGGTTTAGAAGGACAATTCAAACACAGGACTGTTCCTAAGGTCCTCCCGATCTGTGCAAGCCTAACCTTGACTGTGTGGCATTAACCTTTCACAGTTAAAAGAAGGTGTTTACAAAAAAACAGTGTGCATTGACTTCTCTCCCCATAGGAATACATTGCCTGCTCCCCTAAATACAACCTGGGGTCTTTATGGGTTATGAATGCTGTATGAACCTGTCTTCTATGACATTCCATCAGACCACTATGAGGTCTACCTGTGTCGATTCTAAGCTTCCTGGAGCAACCGGAAGTGGTTAGATTGACCCAAAAGGTATTTGGATGTACATCACCTCGAAAGGTGCCGAGGCCTCTGCATTATTCAACCCTGTGTAGATCAGTCAATTCTCAACTTAAAGACTTAAAACTCAGGATTCCCTAGGTTTCTATGTCAGTCAAGACATGTGTGTATTTATAGCTTCCTGTGCCAACCGGAAGTGCCATAATTGGTGACTCAGGGGCTGTTTGGAAGGGTTAAAAAAATCAGATCTGTCCAAAACTTCATATGTGTGATTAGACAACCCCCATGAACTGTAAATCAGTCATTTTTCCCAACAGATGTCAAAGAAAAGCTCTCACACACACACACAGCAAGGATGGAGTGACAAAGCGTGGTGTTTAAAGACACAGAGAGCAGGCAATGGCATAAACATAATCCCAAGGCCGTGCCGAGTCCAACGAGGTGCCCCTCTTGACCGTAGCTCGCTCGGTCTGAGCGCAGCGACCATGAGAAAAATAGGCCCACAATGATGCCTGCACCACAATGTCATTGGATTTTGGGTGACAGCGGCGGAACCGTTAGGTTTAGAAGGACAATTCAAACACAGGACTGTTCCTAAGGTCCTCCCGATCTGTGCAAGCCTAACCTTGACTGTGTGGCATTAACCTTTCACAGTTAAAAGAAGGTGTTTACAAAAAAACAGTGTGCATTGACTTCTCTCCCCATAGGAATACATTGCCTGCTCCCCTAAATACAACCTGGGGTCTTTATGGGTTATGAATGCTGTATGAACCTGTCTTCTATGACATTCCATCAGACCACTATGAGGTCTACCTGTGTCGATTCTAAGCTTCCTGGAGCAACCGGAAGTGGTTAGATTGACCCAAAAGGTATTTGGATGTACATCACCTCGAAAGGTGCCGAGGCCTCTGCATTATTCAACCCTGTGTAGATCAGTCAATTCTCAACTTAAAGACTTAAAACTCAGGATTCCCTAGGTTTCTATGTCAGTCAAGACATGTGTGTATTTATAGCTTCCTGTGCCAACCGGAAGTGCCATAATTGGTGTCTCAGGGGCTGTTTGGAAGGGTTAAAAAAATCAGATCTGTCCAAAACTTCATATGTGTGATTAGACAACCCCCATGAACTGTAAATCAGTCATTTTTCCCATAAAAATTCAAAGGAAAAATAAATCACACAGATACACAACTTGGATGGAGGGACGTATTGGGGTGTGTAGAGACTGACAGTGCCTCCAATAGTTAGCTTTGTTCGAGCTAAAAAAGAACCGTCAGACCTAGAGTTCGAAACTTTAGAATCCTGTTCTAGACCTCAGGTAGATAGTGCGTGGTGAGTTACGGCGCTCTAGGAGGTTCTCGGACCGAGAAACAGCGTCGAACATTTGCAATGACTTCAATTCATTTTGACCATTACGAAAATGGCGACATTTAGAAATGTCCCAGAGACACAAGACTAGGTGCATTGTGACCGTCTCGGCCCATAGAGACAGAACCCAACATCTCGGTCCGATAGCTCATTCAAGGACCCCGTAGCAAGGCATTGAAAAAAGTGGATTTTCAGCACCAATTAGGCTTTTACTCGGACACCAAATGACCTATCGGGCCGAAACTCGGGATTCGGGGTCGCCTCACATAGGACTACACATAATGTCCGAACTGGCCCCGCAGCTAGAAAGTAACTATGTGTTTTATGGTTTTTTAATGTTTTGTACCGAAGGCCTTGTGAATTTTGGGCCAGCTCTGAAGTATGTTATACTTGGCTCCTAAATGAGTTGGGAAAAGTGGGTTTGGTGTCAGTTTGTATCAGTTTGGTGTCAGAATGATATCAAATTGACTGATGGACGGTGACTTGCAGGTGACTCTTGTCCATTAGCAATATGTTTAAGCGGTGAGGTACCATCACCAAAAGCGACATTCTGAAATCAACCCAAACGAGCGATGGAGAGGTACCAGTATCACTGCCCAGACATCCCTATGTCATCGGGCCAGTCAATTTGGCATTCCTGCATGATTTTTATGGCATGACAAATTGGTAATGGTGACTGCCCAGTTAACCATATGGCAAATGCACAGTGACTTTGAAGAGTGGAAAAATCACCAAATGGACATTCTGAAATCAACCCTAACAGTGATGGAGAGGTACCAGAATCACTGCCAAGCCATCCCGACTTCATCGGGCCAGTCAATTTGGCATTCCTGCAAAAATTTTCAGTGACTTTGCAAAAGTAAGGAACATTTGCAATATGTTTTAACAGTGAGGTACCATCACCAAAGCGACATTCTGAAATCAACCCAAACGAGCCATGGAGAGGTACCAGTATCACTGCCCAGCCATCCCGAGGTCATCGGGCCAGTCAATTTGGCATTCCTGCATGATTTTTATGGCATGACAAATTGGTGAACTGCCCAGTTAACCATATGGCAAATGCACAGTGACTTTAAAGAGTGAGAACCATCACCAAATGGACATTCTGAAATCAACCCAAACGAGCCATGGAGAGGTACCAGTATCACTGCCCAGCCATCCCTATGTCATCGGGCCAGTCAATTTGGCATTCCTGCATGATTTTTATGGCATGACAAATTGGTGATGGTGACTGCCCAGTTAACCATATGGCAAATGCACAGTGACTTTGCAAAAGTGAGAAAACATGACCAAATGGACATTCTGAAATCAACACAAACAATGGCATGACCATAGTGTCCAGACTGTCCCGAGTCAACGGTGCCCCCAGTGACCGTGGCATTCCGCTCGGTCTGGGCTTGGCGACCATGAGAAAAATAGGCCCAATATGAAGCCTTCACCAGTACGTCATTTGATTTTGGGTGACAGAGAAAAATCACCCGTTGGTTTAGAAAGACAATTCAACCACAGGACTGTTCCTAAGGTCCTCCTGATCTGTCCAAGCCTATCCTTGACCGTGTGACATTAACCCTTCACAGTCAAAGAAGGTGTTTACATAAAAACTGTGTTCATTGACTTCTCTCCCCATAGGAATACATTGGCTGCTCCACTAAATACAACCTGGAGTCTATATGGGTTATGAATGTTGTATGAACCTGTCTTTGGTACCAGTCCATCAGACCACTATAAGGTCTACCTGTGTCGATTCTAAGCTTCCTGGACCAACCGGAAGTGGTCCAAATCGCCCTAAAAGTGTATACCCATCACACTGCCTGCAATTTGATGGACATAGTGCATTGAACCCTGTAAATCAGTCAGTTTTCATGGTAAAGACTTAAAACTCAGGATTCTCTAATGGAATAGCCCAATGAGGATGTATGTTGAGTTACAGCTTCCTGTGCCAACCGGAAGTGCCATAATTGGTGTCTCAGGGGCTGTTTGGAGGGGTTAAAAAAATCAGATCTTTCCAAAACTTCATATATATGATTAGGCAACCCCATGAACTGTAAATCAGTCATTTTTCCCATAAAAATTCAAAGGAAAACTAAATCACACAGATACACAACATGGATGGAGGGACGTATCATTGGGGTGCGTAGAGACTGACAGTGCCTCCAATAGTTAGCTTTGAATGATATCAAATTGACTGAAGGACAGTGACTTGCAGGTGACTCTTGTCCATTAGCAATACTGTTGCATGCGGTGAAGAAACCATCACCAAATGTGACATTCTGAAATCAACCTAACGAGTGATGGAAGGTACCAGTATCACTGCCAAGCCATCCCGAGTGGTCATCGGGCCAGTCAATTGGCATTCCTGCATGATTTTATAGCATGACTTGGTGCATGGTGTAAGTTAACATTTGCAAATGCACAGTGACTTTGAAACAGTGAGAAAAATCACCAAATGGACATTCTGAAATCAGCCCAAACGAGCGATGGAGAGGTACCAGTATCACTGCCCAGCCATTCCGAGGGTCATCGGGCCAGTCAATTTGGCATTCCTGCAAGAATTTTTTGTGACTTTGCAAAAGTAAGGAACATTTGCAATATGTTTAACAGTGGTACCATAAAAATTCAAAGGAATTCTAAATCACCCAGATACACCATGGAGAGGTACCAGTATCACTGCCCAGCCCATCCCGAGGTCATCGGGCCAGTCAATAGTTGGCATTCTGCAAAATTTTCCGTGACTTTGCAAAAGGTGACTCTTGTCCATTTGCAATATGTTTTAACGGTGAGGTACCATCACCAAAAGCGACATTCTGAAATCAGCCCAAACGAGCGATGGAGAGGTACCAGAATCACTGCCCAGCCATCCCGAGTTCATCGGGCCAGTCAATTTGGCATTCCTGCATGATTTTTATGGCATGACAAATTGGTGATGAGTGACTGCCCAGTTAACCATATGGCAAATGCACAGTGACTTTGCAAAAGTGAGAAAAATCACCAAATGGACATTCTGGAATCGACCTAAGCAGAGTGATGGAGAGGTACCAGAATCACTGCCAAAGCCATCCCGAGTTCATCGGGCCAGTCAATTGGCATTCCTGCACAAATTTTCAGTGACTTTGCAAAAAGTAAGGAACATTTGCAATATGTTTTAACAGTGAGGTACCATCACCAAAAGCGACATTCTGAAATCAACCCAAACGAGCGATGGAGAGGTACCAGAATCCTGCCCAGCCATCCCCAGTTCATCGGACAGTCAATTTGGCATTCCTGCATGATTTTTATGGCATGACAAATTGGTGATGGTGACTGCCCAGTTAACCATATGGCAAATGCACAGTGACTTTGCAAAAGTGAGAAAAATCACCAAATGGACATTCTGGAATCGACCCTAACAGTGATGGAGAGGTACCAGAATCACTGCCAAGCCATCCCGAGTTCATCGGACCAGTCAATTGGCATTCCTGCACAAATTTTCAGTGACTTTGCAAAAGTAGGAACATTTGCAATATGTTTTAACAGTGAGGTACCATCACCAAAGCGACATTCTGAAATCAACCCAAAGAGCCATGGAGAGGTACCAGTATCTTTCACCCAGCCATCCCGAGTTCATCGGGCCAGTCAATTGGCATTCCTGCATGATTTTTATGGCATGACAAATTGGTGATGGTGAATGCCAAGTTAACCATATGGCAAATGCAATGACTTTGCAAAAGTGAGAAAACATAAACAAATGGACATGATGAAATCAACACCACGAGTGATTGAAAGGACAACAATCACTGCCCGGCCATCCGAGTTCATCCAGGCCAGTCAATTTTGCATTTCTGAAGGATTTTTGAGCATGTCAAATTTCTTATGACATTGGCCCCCACAAAACATATGCCTTATGCACAAGCAAAAAAAAACAAAAACATGTAACTGACACAAAATGATCGAAAAAAACAATCACGGTCCAGCACTTTTAGGGGTGTGTGAAGTTTTTTATGAAATTTAATAATTTTTGACTTTTTGACTTCCTGACTTCCTATGAAATCATATTGCAGATGGACAAAACACATGCAATATGCACAAGCAAAAAAAAAAAAAAATTATGATAATAAAATATGACTAAAGTATGTTGATACAGTTCTTATACGTGTGTAACTGACACAAAATGCGAAAAATTTCGAAAAACGGTCCAGAAAGCACTTTTAGGGGTGTGTGAAGTTTTTATGAAATTTAATATTTTTTTGACTTTTGACTTCTGACTTCCTGAAATCATATTGCAAATGGACAAAACATATGCAATATGCGCAAGTAAAAAAATTAAAAAAATTATGTTAATAAAATTGGACAAAAGTATTTTCATACAGTTCTTATACATGTGTAATTGTCAAAAAAGCGAAAGAATTTCGAAAAACGGTCCAAGCACTTTTTTAAAGGGTGATACGTTTTTTCAAAAAATTCGTTTTTCAAAATTTGGCTTTTGGATGTTGACTTGGAGTCCAATACCAATATGAAAAACCATGGTGGAGTGCAATCGCCACCTGTTGGATTTTTGAAGTGTTACAACTGGCAATACCCATATGGCAATAGCAGTAAACTTTGCATGAATCAACGCCGCTTTGGGTGGTATTGGCCAATGTGTGCATGGTTTGGCCAATGCCAATAACTTGCCATTCATTTTTGTCCACTACGGGGGTGAAATCCCTTACAGTAATTAATGAAATAATTATACATTTACTCGGACACGTTGCGACCCACCATTAACGGTCCGCGACCCACTTTGCGACAATGTATGGATATAGCCTATATCTTCTTATATATTCCTATATAGTATAGGCTATATATTTCAACTCAATGCAGACATTCTACATCACTCATCAATTCCTTTACAGGACATTTATGTTCCTCTAATATAGACTGGGAAAAACATCGGGGCTCAATTCAATCCATATCGCGGAAGATCAGCGTTAGAGCTTGATTGACATTTTTAGGCCTTGGCTTATGCCAAGGTCGGATCATATCAAGAGTTAACCATCGATAGCACTGCGTAGCAGAGGTGGAACTGCATTGGAGCTGTCAAATCGGTGAGTAGCTCTTGCAATCATTGTCACAAAATCACACCTGCCCCAGTCAAGTTAGACGGGAGAAAGTGTAGTCTCTTTAAGCAATAAGACCTGAGGGGGTGTGGTATATGGCCTATATACCACAGCTAAGAGCTGTTCTTACATACAACGCAACGCGGAGTGCTAGGACACAGCCCTTAGCCGTGGTATATTGGTCATATATGTTTTGTCATACCCATGGTATATGGCCTGACATACCACAGCTTTCAGCCAATCAGCATTCAGGGCTCAAACCACAATGGATATGACAAAACATGTATTTTTACTCTTCTAATTCCATTGGTAAACAGTTTATAATCACAATAAGGCTCTTCGGGGGTCTGTGGTACAGTAATTGCCATTACAGCCATTAGCCGTGGTATATTAGCAATATACC
>NW_027016625.1:0-4527 GCF_036934945.1 Oncorhynchus masou masou | reverse complement strand
TTCACTCCTGAATCCTTCAGGTCATTGTTACTCAGGTCCAGCTCTCTCAGGTGTGAGGGGTTTGACTCCAGAGCTGAGACCAGAGAAGCACAGCCTTCCTCTGTGACTCCACAGCCTGACAGCCTGACAAAGATATCATCATGATTTCAGAAACACACTGTTAATTTAACGAGTAGTGTAGAAGGACAAATGCAGATGCATCTGGTTTATTCTTCCAAACAACATACAGATTCATCTTCCGTCTCCAAGAATTGTATGGTCATAATGTTATAATAAAGTGAAAATCAATGCATTCAGTTTGTTTTTCAATATATATCTGTTTCTAAACTTAATATTGCTTCTTGATGATTAGTTCTTATATGTAATTTCATTTACTCACAGAGCAGCTCTGGAGGCTTTGACCACTGGCAGCAGCCTCAGAAGACCTTTCTCTGATCTGGAGTATTTCTTCAGGTCCAACACATCCAGCTCCTTTTCTGAAGTCAGCAACACAAAGACCAGAGCTGACCACTGTGCAGGTGACAGTTCGTCTTCTGAGAGACTTCCTGATCTCAGGTAGCTTTGGATCTCCTCCACTAGAGAATGGTCATTCAGTTCATTCAGACAGTGGAACAGATTGATGCTCCTCTCTGGAGAGGGATTCTCCCTGATCTTCTCCTTGATGTACTTGACTGTTTCTTCATGGCTCTGTGAGCTGCTTCTTGACTTTGTCAGTAGACCTCGTAAGTGCTTCTGATTGACTCCACAGAGGCCCAGTAGGAAGCGGAGGAAAAGGTCCAGGTTTCCCGTCTCACTTTGTAGGCTTTATCCCACAGCACTCTTGTAGTAACTTCAGGCTCGTCTTTTTGTTTTCAGTTTGTCCATTAGATTCTCATTGTTGTTGACGAATGAGGAGGAACACATATACAGCAGCCAGAAACTCCTGGAATGCTCAGATGAACAAAGCAGTACACCTTGTCCCGGTACAGCCCACATTCCTCTTTAAAGAGCTGTGTGCACAATCCTGAGTACACTGGGAGGCTTCATTAACATCAATGCCAGCATCATTCAGGTCTTCTTCATAGAAAATCAGATTGCCCTTCACAAGCTGTTGAAAAGCTATTTTCCCAGTGACAGAATGCTCTCTTTATTCCAGTGTGGACCTGTTCCCTTCTTTCCCAAGATACTTTTATTCTTCTGTTTGGTATGAAACACCACAAGGTGTGTGTACATCTCAGTCAGAGTCTTGGGCATCTCTTCTCTCTTGTCTGTACTCAACATGTGTTCAAGGACTGTTGCAGAAATCCAACAGAAGACTGGAATGTGTCACATGATGTGGAGGCTCCTTGATGTCTTTATGTGTGAGATGATTCTGCCTGCCAGGTCCTCATCACTGAATCTCTTCCTGAAGTACTCCTCCTTCTGTTGGTCATTGAACCCTCGTACCTCTGTTACCTGGTCAACACACTCTGAAGGGATCTTATTGGCTGCTGCAGGTCGGGTAGTTATCCAGAGGAGAGCAGAGGGAAGCAGATTTTCCTTGATGAGATTTGTCAGCAGAACATCAACTGAGGTTGACTCTGTGACGTCCCAACAGATCTTGTTCTTCTGGAAGTCTAGGGGCAGTCGGCACTCATCCAGACCATCAAAGATGAACAGAACTTTGTACTTGTCGAAGTTGGAGATTATTGATTCTTTGGTTTCCATTGAGAAGTGATGAAGAAGTTCAATGGAAGTGTGTTTATCCTCTTTCATCAAATTCAGCTCCCGGAAAGGGAATGAAAATACAAATTGGACATCCTGATTTGCTTTTCCTTCAGCCCAGTCCAGAATGAACTTCTGCACAGAGACTGTTTTTCCAATGCCAGCGACTCCCTTTGTCAGCACAGTTCTGATGCGTTTGTCTTGTCCAGTTAAGGGTTTGAAGATGTCGTTACATTTGATTGCAGTATCTGGTCTTGCTTGTTTCCTGGTTGTTGTCTCAATCTGTCTCAGCTCGTGTTTACAATGTATGAATTTTTTTTTTTTTCACCTTTATTTAACCAGGTAGGCTAGTTGAGAACAAGTTCTCATTTGCAACTGCGACCTGGCCAAGATAAAGCATAGCAGTGTGAACAGACAACACAGAGTTACACATTGAGTAGACAATAAACAAGTCAATAACACAGTAGAAAAAAAGGGTCTATATACATTGTGTGCAAAAGGCATGAGGAGGTACGCAAATAATTACAATTTTGCAGATTAACACTGGGGTGATAAATGATCAGATGGTCATGTACAGATAGAGATATTGATGTGCAAAAGAGCAGAAAAGTAAATAAATAAAAACAGTATGGAGATGAGGTAGGTATAATTGGGTGGGCTATTTACCGATAAGACTATGTACAGCTGCAGCGATCGGTTAGCTGCTCAGATAGCAGATGTTTGAAGTTGGTGAGGGAGATAAAAGTCTCCAACTTCAGCGATTTCTGCAATTCGTTCCAGTCACAGGCAGCAGAAAACTGTAACGAAAGGCGGCCAAATGAGGTGTTGGCTTTAGGGATGATCAATGAGATACACCTGCTGGAGCGCGTGCTACAGGTGGGTGTTGCCATCATGACCAGGGAACTGAGATAAGGCGGAGCTTTACCTAGCATGGACTTGTAGATGACCTGGAACCAGTGGGTCTGGCGACGAATATGGAGCGAGGGCCAGCCGACTAGAGCATACAAGTCGCAGTGGTGGGTGGTATAAGGTGCTTTAGTGACAAAACGGATGGCACTGTGATAAACTGCATCCAGTTTGCTGAGTAGAGTGTTGGAAGCAATTTTGTAGATTACGTCGCCGAAGTCGAGGATCGGTAGGATAGTCAGTTTTACTAGGGTAAGTTTGGCGGCATGAGTGAAGGAGGCTTTGTTGCGGAATAGAAAGCCGATTCTGGATTTGATTTTCGATTGGAGATGTTTGATATGAGTCTGGAAGGAGAGTTTACAGTCAAGTCAGACACCTAGGTACTTATAGATGTCCACATATTCAAGGTCGGAACCATCCAGGGTGGTGATACTAGTCAGGCATGCAGGTGCAGGCAGCGAACGGTTGAAAAGCATACATTTGGTTTTACTAGCGTTTAAGAGCAGTTGGAGGCCACGGAAGGAGTGTTGTATGGCATTGAAGCTTGTTTGGAGGTTAGATAGCACAGTGTCCAAGGACGGGCCGGAAGTATATAGAATGGTGTCGTCTGCGTAGAGGTGGATCAGGGAATCGCCTGCAGCAAGAGCAACATCATTGATATATACAGAGAAAAGAGTCGGCCCGAGAATTGAACCCTGTGGCACCCCCATAGAGACTGCCAGAGGACCGGACAGCATGCCCTCCGATTTGACACACTGCACTCTGTCTGCAAAGTAGTTGGTGAACCAGGCAAGGCAGTCATCAGAGAAACCAAGGCTACTGAGTATGCCGATAAGAATATGGTGATTGACAGAGTCGAAAGCCTTGGCAAGGTCGATGAAGACGGCTGCACAGTACTGTCTTTTATCGATGGCCGTTATGATATCGTTTAGTACCTTGAGCGTGGCTGAGGTGCACCCGTGACCGGCTCGGAAACCCGATTGCACAGCGGAGAAGGTACGGTGTGATTCGAGATGGTCGGTGACCTGTTTGTTGACTTGGCTTTCGAAGACCTTAGGTAGGCAGGGCAGGATGGATATAGGTCTGTAACAGTTTGGGTCCAGGGTGTCTCCCCCTTTGAAGAGGGGGATGACTGCGGCAGCTTTCCAATCCTTGGGGATCTCAGACGATATGAAAGAGAGGTTGAACAGGCTGGTAATAGGGGTTGCGACAATGGCGGCGGATAGTTTCAGAAATAGAGGGTCCAGATTGTCAAGCCCAGCTGATTTGTACGGGTCAAGGTTTTGCAGCTCTTTCAGAACATCTGCTATCTGGATTTGGGTAAAGGAGAACCTGGAGAGGCTTGGGCGAGTAGCTGCGGGGGGGGCGGATCTGTTGGCCGAGGTTGGAGTAGCCAGGCGGAAGGCATGGCCAGCCGTTGAGAAATGCTTGTTGAAGTTTTCGATAATCATGGATTTATCGGTGGTGACCGTGTTACCTAGCCTCAGTGCAGTGGGCAGCTGGGAGGAGGTGCTCTTGTTCTCCATGGACTTCACAGTGTCCCAGAACTTTTTGGAGTTGGAGCTACAGGATGCAAATTTCTGCCTGAAGAAACTGGCCTCAGCTTTCCTGACTGACTGGGTGTATTGGTTCCTGACTTCCCTGAACAGTTGCATATCACAGGGACTATTCGATGCTATGGCAGTCCGCCACAGGATGTTTTTGTGCTGGTCAAGAGCAGTCAGGTCTGGAGTGAACCAAGGGCTATATCTGTTCTTAGCTCTGCATTTTTTGAACGGAGCATGCTTATCTAAAATGGTGAGGAAGTTACTTTTAAAGAATAACCAGGCATCCTCAACTGACGGGATGAGGTCAATGTCCTTCCAGGATACCCGGGCCAGGTCGATTAGAAAGGCCTGCTCACAGAAGTGTTTTAGGGAGCGTTTGACAGTGATGAGG
>NW_027016624.1:7497-50000 GCF_036934945.1 Oncorhynchus masou masou | reverse complement strand
TATCCAGGTGTTAGAATGGCCAAGTCAAAGTCCAGACCTGAATCCAATCAAGAATCTGTGGAAAGAACTGAAAACTGCTGTTCACAAATGCTCTCCATCCAACCTCACTGAGCTCGAGCTGTTTTGCTGTTTCTCTCGATGTGCAAAACTGATAGAGACATACCCCAAGCGACTTACAGCTGTAATCGCAGCAAAAGGTGGCGCTACAAAGTATTAACTTAAGGGGGCTGAATAATTTTGCACGCCCAATTTTTCAGTTTTTGATTTGTTAAAAAAGTTTGAAATATCCAATAAATGTCGTTCCACTTCATGATTGTGTCCCACTTGTTGTTGATTCTTCACAAAAAAATACAGTTTTATATCTTTATGTTTGAAGCCTGAAATGTGGCAAAAGTTTGCAAAGTTCAAGGGGGCCGAATACTTTCGCAAGGCACTGTATTTACTAAGAACCTAACAAACACAGGATGAATCAGGGAGGTACCTACCTGAATTTGTGCAATAGAAACTCTTGTTTTCATCTCGTTCTGTTGCAAAATGTTTTGTTACAGTTTGCTAAACTGCACTAATGAATTCACCCACAGCTAAATCCACACTACCTGTATATCCCTGTATGACATTTGTTGAAGAAATAAGGGTCTGGAAAAGATCACAGTGACCTATCGGTTTTGTCTGGTAAAATTACATGTATTACGATAAGAGACCCCATAATTCTAGGTTTGATCATTACTCTGTGGTAAATAGTATAGTGAATCATCCGATTGACAATAGAATACTGTAACTATCAGTGATGGGAATCCATGACCATGTCTTCCCTTTTGTGTTGATGAAACACCATCATTGTAGCACCGATAGATCTGTGACTGACAGACTGGTTTGTGACAGAATATGAACAATGCTCCATGACATCACCATTTTTTTTCTCCCTAATTTCAATATTGTCAATGTTGTGTGGGTTTTTTTGTGCAACTTTATTATAGCGTCATTTAGATTTCATGTCACAATGGTTAAAGTGTTGTTTTTTTATATCTGGTATGCTATTATTCGATGAACGCACTAATACTTACTAATTCCTCAGCAGCCTGGTGCATTGAAGAGCAACGCTGGAAGTGTTGTAGCCACACTAAGTCCGGGGGTTATTAATGAAGGCGACCGCCATTACTGAATGATTTCCCACACCGAAAACCATGTTTGAATTAATTGAGGGGCTTAAGTCATCTGGCTACAGCAAGAGAGCTGTTAGTCTATAAATCCAGATGTTTGCCAGGAATATTAAGTAGGACACAAGGCAAGATTAACTGTTCGTCCACAAATTCAGTCATTGGCTGCATATGAGTGTTACAAATGTTGACATAGGGGAGCTCTGGTAAACTCTTGGAGCTGGGCAGTGGCTCCTTAGAGAGCACATCTTGGCCACATGTCTGATGTCTTCAGTAGTGATGCATTCACCAGTGGGCTCCCCTAAAGACACTTTATCATGGCAAAATGCCCAATAAAGCTTTATCTATCCACAGACAATTTACTGTACTGTTCATAGAATACTGTTTATTTCACCATCAATCACTTGATAGTGTCTGATGCTATCTACAGCATATCTATGAAAAAACAGTTACATGTGATCAATTTGAACTAGATTCTTCAGAATGCTGTAACAAAGGAGTCGGATAAAGCACACCTTGACTGTAATTTTGTATTCCATGATTTGTTTCTTAAACTGCTAGAAAATATTGTGCTATAAAAAAAAGGGTTCAATGGTTCATTTCATATAAGGCCCTCAAAATGGTTCTATATCGAACTGAAAAGTACCTTTATTTTTTAGCAGTGAAGGCAAGGGAATCGGATAATGCACTGAGATTTTGTATTCCACAATTTGTTTCCAAAAGACTGAACATTTTAGAGAGAGTGAGATAACAGAACAGCAGAGTCCCTGAAACGAAGGTAAGGTGAAGAAGCATGCACCTCAATGTTTATCAAAGCAACACTTAAATCACATGACTGTGCTGAACCAAAATCTGGAGCATCCAAATTTAGCAATGCGACGTTTGGGGTTAGTCAGGCACGGTGCAATACAGACAGTCAAACGTCTGTTTGAGAAGAGAGAGAGAGAGAGCAGAGTGGCTTCCTTGGAAAATATATTTTCTCTTCAAATAAAAGGAGGGGGGCGGTGAAATTACTTTGCGATCTCTGTCTGGAGAAGAAACAATAATTCAGTTTTAGTCAGAGCTAACAATAATGGTAAATAAAACCAATGAAGAAGTTATTTTGCAACCGACTTAATGTGGCACAACATCTCACACAGAATGCGATACATTAGAACCCATTATTTCTTGCATCCCCCATATCCACTTTGCAGAGTATTCAGAGGACATACAGATACATCTGAACATAATTGTATTTTGTGGAAATGCTCTGTTATGCAGACAGGCAATATTTGTTACAGTTTTCTGTTTGCGAGATAGCGTGCCATAATGACAGTGCTACTCTTCATTATCATGCAGTCAAGTACGCCGAGTAATGAAACGGCCTATGGCTGCTTGTTTCAGAAGTGTCCAGTCAAGGTATGAAAGATGTTTGTCTGCTGCCTGGAAAGGAACTTAAGTATTAGGGCTCACCTCAAATCTGTTGGTCACATCCAATAGTGAGTCACAGTTTTGAATGTTATTACTGACATTGATATACCATCTCTGTTTTACATTTTAGTCATTTAACAGATTTATCCAGAGCGATTAAGGATTAAGTGCTCAAGGGCATACGTGTAACATCGCACATACAAGCATGCTCACACACACACACACACACAGAAGGTACTTTTCACGAAGTGTTTCCAAGAACATTTGTAGATGTTAGGTTACCCTTTGAACCATTCTGTGCCCTTTCACAAGACGAATAAGAAACATTAAGAAAAGTAAACGGAGAAAGAGTTCACCCTTAAACACAACAGGATCGTCTGGGTTAATCCAATCGTATTCACCATAAATGTGTCTTAACTTTTACTCTGGCTTGCAAGTCTGAAACGATAGGTATGGACAGAAAGAGGGAATTTGGACTAGGAGGAGAGAAAGGACTAGGTGGCAGCTACCTCGGGGAACAGGGGCATTGTGAATGATTGATGAGAGAGACAGGGCTGTTGGTGAGTTTAGCAGTGTAGAAAAACACAGCTAAATAGAATCCCATTTCTGTCCTTTCAATGTCCTGTTGGTTTGTATGGCTTTTCTTGTACTATACATCCAACGGTTTATAATGAGCAATGCTACTGGAGAATCAATCAATCAAGATGCACACACCCACTTCATGCTAATGTTTTTAAATGTACAGTGCCTTCAGAAAGTATTCGGACCCCGTTAATTTTCCACATTTTGTTACGTTATAGCCTTATTTTAAAATGTATTCTATTCCCTTCATCAATCTACACACATTAACCCTTAATGACAAAGCAAAACCATTTTTTTTATTGTTGCTAATTTATTTAAAAAAAATTGAAATACCACATTTACATAAGTGTTCAGACCCTTTACTCAGTACTTTGTTGAAGCATCTTTGGCAGTGATTACAGCGTCGAGTCTTCTTGGGTATGATGCTACAAGCTTGGCACACCTATATTTTGGGAGTTTCTCCCATTCTGCTCTGCAGATCCTCTCAAGCACTGTCAGCTTGGATGGGGTGCGTTGCTGCACAGCAATTGTCAGGTCTCTCAGACATGTTCGATTGGGTTCAAGACCTGGCTGGGCCACTCAAGGACATTCAGAGACTTGTCCCGAAGCCACTCCTGCGCTGTCTTGGCTTTGTGCCTCAGTCTGAGGTCCTGAGTATTCTGGGGCAGGTTTTCATCTAGGATCTCTCTGTACTTTGCTCCGTTCATCTTTACCTCGATCCTGACTAGTCTCCCAGTCCCTGCCACTGAGGAATGGCTTCCGTCTGGCCACTCTACCATAAAGGCCTGATTTGGTGGAGTGCTGCAGAAATTGTTGTCCTTCTGGAAGGTTATCCCATCTCCACAGAGGAACTCTAGAGCTCCATCGGGTCCTTGGTCAGCTCTTGGCCAAGGCCCTTCCTTGTTTGCTCAGTTTGGCTGGAAAGCCAGTTCTAGGAAGAGTCTTGGTGGTTCCAAACTTCTTCCATTTAAGAATGATGGAGGCCACTGTGTTCTTGGGGACCTTCAATGCTGCAGACATTTTTTGGTATTCTTCCCTAGATCTGTGCCTCGACACAATCCTGTCTCTATGGACAATTCATTTGACCTCATGGCTTGGTTTTTGCTCTGACATGCAGTCAACTGTGGGACCTTATATAGACAGGTGTGTGCCTTTCCAAATCATGTCCAATCAAATTAATTTACCACAGGTGGACTCCAATCAAGTAATCAAACCCTGTTTCTACAACTTATGTAAATAGGGTATTTCTGTTTTTATACATTTGCTAAAACATCAACAACAACAAAAAATCACTTTGTCATTATGGGGTAGTGTGTGTAGATTGCTGAATACTATCCGAAGGCACTTCATGACAATTGTAAAGTCTTTTGTCTGTAATGTATTTTTCGTTGTGTGTTGGACCCCAGTAAGACTAGTTGTCGTCTAATTGGCGTCAGCTATTGGTTTCATAATAAATCGAATCGAATCAAATCAATCATCTTTATTGTCCCAATTAGGACATTTGTAGTCTTAGAGTCAAAGGGTTTTCTGTCATCCCTCCGCATTCTGTCCCAAATATTTTTGTCTCGCTGCACCAATCTGTTTATCTCACAATGTCCTACTGCCATTTCTCAACCACCAACTACTCTCCTTCTGACCCTCATTGTTTTGCTCTCCAACTCTCTTCCTTGTTCATATTCTGTTTACCTCTCTCCCTCGGTGGATAGTGGCAGCCTTTCCCTGGACACAGAGTGACCCCTGCTGGTGGAGGGATAGACTAGCAGAGAGAGAGCGATAGGCAGTAGAATAAAACAAGAAATACACAACAAAGAGAGAGAGAGAAAAAAGAAAGAAAAAGAGAGAGAGTGAGTACATCTTATTCTATTGTGCGTGTAATCAACTAATAAATCGGGCTGGTATCCGCTCCACTGTGCCAGACACACTGTCCTCCTCTTTCTCAGTGGACAATTTGAGGACCACATTTGGAAGTCAGTGCTGGTCAGTCAACCAGAGTGGTCCGTACACTCCACACAGCTTTTGTCTCTATGTAATGAGAAGCCATGCTGAACGAGGTAATAATAAAAGGGCTTTGTTTATATAGCACTTCATTCTATTTAAAACTGGTCTCAGAGCATTTTGTATTTTTCTGTATGTAAATCCGAGACACGATATGTTGCGTTTCATCTGGTATGTGTTAATTTGTGGATGTCCATCACTTATTTTGCACGATGTTACGAATTACAATTCATACAAAATGTTACAAATTTGCTAAACTTATATGTTCCAATTTCCAATTTGTTGTTGCTAACATTAGCTAGACAGGCTAATGTTAGCTTGCCTAGGGGTTAAGTTTATGAGTTAGTTTAAAGGGTAACGGTTAAGGTTAGCTAACATGCCAAGTAGTATGTTGTTGAAATATTGCCAATTGCTAAATTTGTCCGTGATTAGACTCAAACACGCAACCTTTGGGTTGCGAGACTTTCGCATTATACGCGCACCCTGGCTTTCAGACCAAAGGTTTGGTCTAGTAGAGCACAAAGAGAGTCTTGATGATCCATACGAACTTGCACACAGGTACACTATGGACACTGTGAATTAAATGTTCACTCCATTCAGTGCTTGCTTGCCATTGCATCATCAGTATACTAATTTTATTGGTTTCTGTACTTTTCCACCCTTCGAATGTTAGGGTACATCTAGCTTCAGAATATCCACAGGAGCCAAATAGATTGGTATAATGTGAGTAACATACGCAAAGTGTGAGAGTGTCATGTTTTAGATTTTTTTTTGCTTTTAGTTAGAATAATTCTAAAACTTAATGAATTCCTCAATTTTGTTAGGACCCAAAATGAACTAACACATGTTTTATGTATAAAATTGCTATGAACAGTGATATAGGCAGGTGGCAATGAATCACCTGGATTTTAGTGTGATGAAGGACATTCAGGGTTATTCTGCATTCAATCTCTCTCTTTATCTCTCTATATACTGTATATATATATATATATATATATATATATACAGTATATATCTCTCCATCCATCCATCTCTTTCTCCTTCCTTCCACCCTCCTCTTTTTCTCCTTCCTCACTCTCTCTCTCCCTCCCTCTCCCTGACCCTCTGTCAGTTTGAGGAAATAACCTTAAAAGCACTTATTTATTCAGAGAAACATGATTTCCAACGACTGAAAGGGAAACTCAATCTTGCAATCAAATAACATGTCTATGCACAGTCAAGTCATAGCCTTTTTTCCATAAACAACAGATCACCACCTGTGTTCTATAAACATATTTCACTACAGAAGAAAGGTAGTTTTCCCACACACACTCAATTACCTCATGTGATTTCCTCAAAATCTCATTTTGATGAGACTGACCCCGTGCCCCCAGCTCCGGAGAAGAGAGAATTATAAAAGTCGGCCATAAGATTTTGGTTTAGGAAGATCCAGTGAATAAGAGACGATGTCCACACACTGTGGAAATGTAACTAGCATAATAAAAAAAATTCCCATCAAAATCTGTCAGATATTTGTTTGCATGAGTTGCGTCTCAATCCACCACCACATCCGCATCTGCGGTGGAAGGTGGCCGAGCTACAATGTTGTTTGTCAAACCATGACACATCCCCAAATCAGTCTTCTCACAAAAACGTCTGTAGCACCTAAACGGTTTGGCCTTACAAGCCTCACATAACTTTCACATACATGTCGGTTGTCACAAGACTCGTCTGAAGGTAGCCTGGTACCAGCTAAAAAAATGTACGGAAGTAGATTTGTAAGTAGTTCAGTGGACAATTTTTTGTTATTTTATGTGGATAAAAAAAAATCCTGATCTTACAGTATATCTCTCAGATATAGGACAAACCAATTTCCTGTTGATTTATATTTTGACTATCTGTTTTTCCTTGTATGAATATTTTACTCAGTGCATTTCTATGGGCTAATTCAATGTTTCATCAAATAAGACCATCTTCAAAGAATTCCATATGTTAGCTTAGTAAAACCCCCCTCCCCAACCATGCAGGACTCGTCTGTATGGAAGTTGACCAGCTTTGTGGAGGTCACACACAAATTACCCCTGGGATAGACAATTAAACTGGAACCCGCCATTTTAAGCTCAATGTGACGAGGCTCTCAGCACAATTATCCAATTCAGACAAAAAAACACTAAAGAGCTCAAAGCAGGGGGAGATGCTGCTGGAATACTAGTGTTAATAGCGTAGCATAATGTAAATTGCGAGATATAGAAAAGCAAGCAGACAATGAATGGATATTCAAATGCAGCTCCACCTTGGCTGTTGTTCGTGGCAGGCTTATTAGGAGCAAAGCTGTACCTATAGGAGTGCACAGCTCAAATTCACTCAGCTGGCATTTAATTTCTACCTTGTTGCTGAGTACTTGAGATATTTCCAGTGCTGTCACTGGGGAGTTAAATGGGAAAAGCGTTCGTAGCACATATTCAGTGCCATCAATTTGTGTGTAAGGTCAGAGTCCTCCATTGGTATTAATATATTTCATAATTTCCAGTGGATACAAGAGGATGCTGGCTCCTGCCTATGTGGTGGGTGCTCTGCTCCCGGCTCCCGCAAGGTTTCAACTGGGTCAGGGTTAAAACCCTCCGGGCCATTTTAGTTTTTTTAAGTTATGACAGAACTTTGATACACTAGCAAAGTACATTTTTACTACCTACAACTTACTAACCATGCTGTACCTGTTCACCATGTGATGACTTTCGAAAACAAATGCACTTTTCCCTGAAAAGGTTGTGGCAGTAACGTCCGCAGAACCTTTAGAAAACGGACCAAATAGACACTAGAGGAATCTTGTCTATTACCCTCAAAACACAGCATAGGACCAGAAATTGATGCTTGGGATTATTGTATCGACGTTTAGTTTACAGTTGGCATCTTCTACTTTGAGGTTATCACACCGTTCTCCAGAGGAAGGCATCCCTCTGGGCATAAATTGGTTGAATCAACGTTGTTTCCTGGTCATTTCAACAAATGTGATGACATTGAATCAATGTGGAAAACTGATTGGATTTCAAAAAAGGAATGACTCGCTAGGTTTCCATGCAATTGGCAAAAGAAAATATGTGCATTTTCCCACCAGTTGTGTTTCCACCAAACAGGCTGGTTGCAGATGAAAACTAGTGCGTGAAGACATAGTGCACACAAAATGTTGCTTAAGTTTTCATGTACCGAATAAAAATCTAAAGTTCAATGTGTTTCCATCACACCAATGGTTTTGTCACAAAACTGTTGCGTTAAATATCAAATGTGCCTACTCTGGCCCTGGCACCTGCGTAACAGCCAAGAGCTTGCAGATGGAGCGTGTAGGCTGTACGGGTAGGCTAGTCTACATGATATTATTATGGATAAGTAAGGATATTCATATTTGTCAAACTATCTGTCTGCATTTATAAAATTGTACCGAAACTTCCTGTTTCCATCACAGCTGTCATTTAATTCACGTTAGTTGACAACTCAACCAAATGTAAATCAAAAACTCGACTTTGAGTGAGGTCTGTGTCCTGTGGGATTGCGTCAAAAAAGACCTGGGCCAATGTTCTCAAAGCATCTCAGAGTACGAGTTCTAGTCTAGGATCAGTATTTAATAATAATAATAATACTATACTAATATTATGAACAGGGCAACCTGATCCTAGATCAGCACTTCTACACCAATATGCTTTATGAATACAGGCCCTGGCCCCTCAATAGGATCCACCACAACAATCACAAGATTGTAATGTTTCCTCACCTGACCTTTTGCTCAGAGAAAAAAAACACACGCACAATGTAATTGCAAAATAAAATTATGCGGGCCATGGGGAAATATGAATGATGATATGTGTGCTGTAGTCATTTCACGCCTCACAGAGCCCCACCTTTAACAACAGAGGTGCATGTCTTGACTGCCGTTTCGGGCGTGGGTATTCAAATAAAGGAATAGTGAAAGCGTTCTCTCTTTTTAATTGGACATTGTTAGACTGACATATCAATCCGGCTGCCGAAATGCCCTTTTCCGTGTATATTGTAATTGAAACGTCTTTTTATTTCCCTCATGGTCCTCCCCTGTACAGGAGATTAGGAATGCTTATGCCTTGCAAATCTGGCTGGTTCAAGTCTTATTGTTGAGAAGGTGGTGCTTGATTCTGTATTAATTTGTTGTATATGTTGATGATGAAGTTGATGGAAAGTTGATAGGACACAGCCATTAGAACGTTTGGGATCATTCACAGCCTCCAAATTATACAAGCTTTAAAATGGGCAGTATTTCATGATGGCATGTACCATGTGTAATCTCTTTGATTTGATTCAACGTCTTTGTGTTCAGACTTTAACTAGCATTATTTAACAGGAATCCAGTGATTATAACCAAATGTGAATATATCCAAATAGGGGCCACTTACAGTAATTGTACAATAAAGGGGGGTGAGTATCCTGGATTAAAAAAAAAATATTTCAATCTATTTCGATGGAGATTCTAGGCTTAATCTGTGTCTGGGAAACCATCACACCTCAAACATAGTCAAAATACCCCTAGGAGCTTAATACTGTACAATGTTTACCTCGTTCATTACAGTAGGGCCGGTTTTCCATACACAGATTAACTACGTGAGACCCAAAGTTGTAAGAATACGTGTCCTAAAGTGCTTCCTATACAGAACCTAAACTCAAAAATCATGTCAAACACTACATAATGCATCACCTTAGACCAAGATGTTTATCTCTTGGTATTAGTATTTGTTCTGTGTTGTCTGATGGTATGATGATTGTGGCATCGGTAGCCTCTGAAACATTAGAAACCTGTCCGCACGTATGAGACCACACTGATCCACCTCACAAGCATATGTCGCAGGCTATCCATTCAAGTCAACGATTCCAAATATTTTTTCCCTATCTTCTCTAAGATGTAGTGATTATGTAGACAAATACATTGAGAAACAAAAATTCTGAGCCAGAGCTGGAGGTTTTGTAAGTGTTGCAAAAACGCAACTTTGGGCTTGAAGGGAGGCCAAACTGAGACATTGGGCCACATTCATATATTGATAATTAGAGAGATTGTTTTCCTTTAAAATTATGCAAATATGGGCAACCACATACTTCAAGAGTAACTCTACACACCAAAAAAACAAATATATATATACATATATATTGTTTTAGGTGTGGTTTATGAGGTCAGAATACTGCCATTGAAAACGATTCATGTTATGTTAAAGTAGTAAGATAGGAAGTTATCTCTCTAAATTAAACCAGAAAGGACGCCCAAATATTACAAAAAGTAAGTTAGATGTTCTCCATACATAGAATACACAGAAAATGATTTATCCTTTCAAAGATACACTACTGTTCAAAAGCTTGGGGTCACTTAGAAATGTACTTGTTTTTGAAAGAAAAGCACATTTCTTGTCCATTAAAATAACATCAAATTGATCAGAAATAGAGTGTAGACATTGTTAATGTTGTAAATGACTATTGTAGCTGGAAACAGCAGATTATTTTAATAGAATATCTACATAGGCTTACGAGGCCCATTATCAGCAACCATCACTCCTGTGATCCAATGGCACGTTGTGTTAGCTAATCCAAGTTTATAATTTCAAAAGGCTAATTGATCATTAGAAAACCCTTTTGCAATTATGCTAGCACAGCTGAAAACTGTTGTCCTGATTAAAGAAGCAATAAAACTGTCCTTCTTTTAGACTACTTTAGCCTCAGCATTTGTGGGTTCAATTACAGGCTCAAAATGGCCAAACAAAGAACTTTCTTCTGAAACTGATCAGTCTATTCTTGTTCTGAGAAATGAAGGCCATTCCATGCGAGAAATTGCCAAGAAACTGAAGATCTCATACAACGCTGTGTACTGCAACCAGAATAGAAAGAGGAGTGGGAGGCCCCGGTGCACAACTGAGCAAGGGGACAAGTACATTAGAGTGTCTAGTTTGAGAAACCAAGTCCTCAACTGGCAGCTTCATTAAATAGTACCCGCAAGACACCAGTCTCAATGTGACTCCGGGATGCTGGCCTTTGAGGAAGAGTTCCTCTGTCCAGTGTCTGTGTTCTTTTCCCCATCTTAATCTTTTCTTTTTATTGGCCAGTCTGAGATATGGCTTTTTCTTTGCAACTCTGCCTCGAAGGCCAGCATCCTGGAGTCGCCTATTCACTGTCGCCTTGTGAATGTTGACCTGTTTAAGGGTCTTACTCACATCGGCTACGGAGAGCCTGATCACACAATCATCCGGAACAGCTGGTGCTCTTGTGCATGTTTCAGTGTTACTTGCCTCGAAGCAAGCATAGAAGTAATTTAGCTCGTCTGGTAGGCTTGTGTCACTGGGCAGCTTGCGGCTGTGCTTCCCTTTGTAGTCTGTAATAGTTTGCAAGCCCTGCCACATCCGACGAGCATCGGAGCCAGTGTAGTATGATTCAATCTTAGTCCTGTATTGATGCTTTTCCTGTTTGATGGTTTGTCAGGAGGGCATAGCTCATTGAAAGCAGCAGCTCTAGCCTTTAGCTCAGTGCGGATGTTGCCTGTAATCCAGGGCTTCTGGTTGGAGTATGTACGTACAGTCACTGTCACGACGACGTTATCGATGCACTTACTGATGAAGCCAGTGACATTGTGCTCCTCAATGCCATCGGAAGAATCCCGGAACATATTCCATGTGCTAGCAAAACAGTCCTGAAGCTAAGCATCTGCTTCATCTGACCAAGTTGCTGGTGCTTCCTGTTTTAGTTTTTGTTTGTAAGCAGGAAGGAGGAGGATAGAATTATTGTGAGATTTGCCAAATGGAGAGCGAGGGAGATTTTTGTATGCTTCTCTGTGTGTGGAGTAAAGGTGGTATAGAGATATTTTCCTTCTGGTTGCACATTTAACATGCCGGTAGAAATTAGGTAAAACGGATTTAAGTTTCCCTGCATTAAAGTCCCTGGCCACTAGGAGCGCCGCCTCGATGAGATTCTTCCTGTTTGCTTATGTCCATGTACAGCTCATTGAGTGTGGTCTTAGTTCCAGCATCGGTTTGTGGTGGTAAATAGAAAGCTACGAAGAACATAGATGAAAACGCTCTTGGTAAACAGTGTGGTCTACAGCTTATCATGAGATACTCTACCTCAGGCGAGCAAAACCTTGAGACATTCTTAGATTTCGTGCATCAGCTGTTGTATACAAATATACATAGACCGCCACCCCTTGTCTTACCAGAGGCGGCTCTTCTATCCTGATGAAATTATTCATGTTGTCGAGTTAACGTCCCATTGATAGGAAATACATGCTCGTAGTTAGTCTATTTTATTATCCAGTGATTGTACGTTGGCTAATAGGATCAATGGTAAAGGCAGATTACCCACTCACCGTCGGATCCTTACAAGGCACCCAGACCTATGTCCCCGATATCTCTATTTCGTTCTCCTGCAAACGACAGGGATGAGGGCCTTGTTGGGTGTCTGGAGTTAATCCTTTGCGTCCGACTCGTTAAAGAAAAAATACTTCTTCTAGTACGGGGTGAGTAATCGATGTCCTGATATCTAGAGGCTCTTTTCAGTCATAGGAGACGGTGGCAGAAACATTATGTACTTAATAAGTTACAAAAAAAGTCATGGCTGGTTCCACCCCTCCCATGCAGATCGGGGGAACCATAAGCCACTTTGGGTACATCTCCTGTTTATCTGCCTCTGGTGTTGTTTCCCAGATGCAAGAATGATTAGACACACTAAGGGTGTCGCACCCTGATCTGTTTCACCTGTCTTTGTGCTTGTCTCCACCCCCCATCAGGTGTCTCCCATCTCCCCTCATTATCCTGGGATCTCTGTTTGTCTGTTGTTGCCAGTTCGTTTTGTTCGTCAAGCCTACCAGCGTTTCCCCCCTTGCTTCTGTCTTTTCTATAGTTCCTGTTTTCTAGTTTTCCCGGTTTTGACCATTCTGCCTGCCCTGACCCTGAGCTTGCTTGCTGTCCTGTATATTGCCCCACCACACTGGATTATTGACCTCTGCCTGCCCTGACCCTGAGACTGCCTGCCGTTCTGTACCTTTTAGACTCTGATCTGGATTACTGACCTCTGCCTGCCCTGACCCTGAGACTGCCTTGACCTGCCATTTTGCCTACCCCCTGTTCTAGTAATAAACTTGTGATACTTCAACACTGTCTGCATCTGGGTCTTCCCTAAAATGTGATAAAGGGTTTTGTTCTGTTCCTCCAGGCTCTCTCTATCTCGGTTACACCCACCACATCTTATCTATGGAATGCCAGCTGTTGGATTTTAGGCTCCTCTCAGTTCACACAGACATAGATGAGAAAGTACTCATCAAAGCTATTCAATGCATTAACAGTATTATAACATAATCTTGTAATTTTGCTCTCACACATGTACATTCTTGCAACATTTCCAGAAAATTATTCTACAAACGTATTCTTTTAAAACCTCTTAAGGATCTGCCCCTTTTTTTCAATTTACACCTAAAATGACATACCCAAATTGACCTGCCTGTAGCTCAGGACTTGAAGCAAGGATATGCATATTCTTGATACCATTTTAAAGGAAACACTTTGAAGTTTGTGGAAATGTGTAAGGAATGTAGGAGAAAATAATACAAAGAAAAAAACTACAGTTTTTTTGTATCATCATCTTTGAAAAGGCATAATGATTTGTTCGAGCCCAGGCGCAATTTAGATTTTAGCCTATAGATGGCAGCACTGTACGTGCAAAGTGATCCGATGAACTATTGCATATCTATTCAAAATGTTGTATCAAGACAGCCCAAATGTGCCTAATTGGTTTATTCATACATTTTCATGTTCAGAATTGTGCACTCTCCTCAAACAATAGCATGGTATTATTTCACTGTAATAGCTACTGTAAATTGTGCGGTGCAATTAGATTAACAAGAATTTAAGCTTTCTACCCATATCAGATATGAGTATGTCCTGGGAATTTCTTTTGTTTCTTACAACCTCATGCAAATCACATTAGCTCAACCGTCCTATGGATGGGACACCGACCCTGATAATCAGAGGCCTATTAAAAATATTTCTGAAAGCTAATAAAATGTTTCCTCATTTGAATCTATACTTGGGTCTCACAGGGTTAAGTCTAGTCCTGGGCTAAAAAGCGCTATACATTTCAATTGTGAATTATTTTGGACTAGGCTTATTCTGTATCAGGCAAACCGGCCAAACAGCTTTTATAGGGTGAACACCATGGACTACTCCAAGCATTTAATCATTCAAAATGTTACCAAAATGTATTCATGGCCAACAACTGACAAGTGAAGTGGCGCTGTGCAAATAAAACCTGGCAGATGCTGATTGAATGGTTGCTTGTTTGGGTTGTAACGATAAGAACGAATTACAATTTTGCACATCACCCATTGGGAAAACTAAAGCCCGAGATAGGGTTTAAATCTCTTTGTGGAAAGATTACCAACCACAAAAGAGAAATATCACTCCTTTAGTGGATTCTCAATGGAGTATCTCCCACTATCAATAAATGATTAAGCACCCCATCAAAACAGTACAATATGACCTCAAAGCACACACAATAAAATGGTGATAGCATTGTATGGAATGGATCAGCTATCAATCTTTTTTGTGCGGTCTTAATAGCGCTAAGAGAGAAGTGAGTTGTCAATGCGAAAGACATTCATTAATCATACGAAGGTCCCAAAATGGCCCCCGTTTCAAACTAGGGCCTTCCTTGCTTTTCCCGCTAACGTCTGCCATTAATTTCGCCTTGCCGGATGAAATAATAGCTATTTTATGGTCCCCTCCCCTGGTTTCCTATCATATCCTAGGATTTAAGTGCATCACCCATTTCTATTATCATTCTGCCCCCTGGTTCTTCTTCCATGACCTGCTTAATGTCACACTGTCTTCACTGGGCAACCAAGGTGGACACCTCAGACTGAACTCTCTATGTTGGCATTTCAATCAAATATCCCTGCTCAAGCTCGTTGGTTGCTGCCCTATGTGCCAATCGGCACAATGGGGAGGAATAAGTGAGTGATCCCTGATTTTGCAATTGGTTTTGCAACTGCTCCACCCATAACCGCAAGGCTCTCCAGAGGGTAGTGAGGTCTGCACAAAGCATCACCGGGGGAAAACTACCTGCCCT
The DNA here is from genome assembly GCF_036934945.1 of Oncorhynchus masou masou. NCBI lineage: Eukaryota > Metazoa > Chordata > Actinopteri > Salmoniformes > Salmonidae > Oncorhynchus > Oncorhynchus masou. Next base: position 34,761 of record NW_027016624.1, on the reverse strand, counting down.
CCAAGACACCTGCACCACCCGATGTCACAGGAAGGCCAAAAAGATCATCAAGGACAACAACCACCTGAGCCACTGCCTGTTCACCCCACTATCATCCAGTTGGCGAGGTCAGTACAGGTGCATCACAGCTGGGACCGGGAGACTTAGAAGCTGTTTTTATCTCAAGACCATCAGACTCTTAAACAGCCATCACTAACATTGAGTGGCTGCTGCCAACATACTGACTCAAATCTCTAGCCACTTTAATAATTAAAAATTGGATGTAATAAATGTATCACTAGTCAATTTATATAATGTTTAAATACCCTACATTACTCATCTCATATGTATATACTGTAATCTATACCATCTTGCCTATGCCGTTCGGCCATCGCTCATTCATATATTTTTATGTACATATTCTTATTCATTCCTTTACACTTGTGTGTGTATAAGGTAGTTGTTGTGAAATTGTTAGATTACTTAGATATTACTGCATGGTCAGAACTAGAAGCACAAGCATTTCGCTACACTTGCATTAACATCTGCCCAATAAAATTTGATTTGGTTAGTGTTAAAAGCCTCTCATCTAGCTCATATAAAAATATAGGCCAAAAACAACCTGGCTGTAGGCTACTGGTATCTGCCATTTTGTTGACAGTCAGCCTCCCTTTCCATTCAGTCAGTCCAGGCATGGCCCTGGCTCTAGATGACCCTGGTTATCAGCCCAGCCAGTGAAGAAGACAGACAGACAGACAGACAGACAGACAGACAGGTGGCAGAGGGACAGGGGTGATAGAGTCAAGGGTGACAGGTAGAGGTGTGGTGCTTCCGAGACGGACTAGGCTTTGCCAGTGGAGGGCAGGACAAAGCAAGGCTCAGGCTTAGACTGGCCCCGCCAGTTGGCAGCTGCGCCCCTGAGAAATCACTCTTGCTGGGTGCGAATCAGAATTCTAACAGCTAATGGTGGCAACCTTCACAGCAAACCAATGCCCACACCATACAGAGTGGTGCATACAACGTTGTCAATATCCCACCATGGGTGAATAATAAATGTGGTTGCCTCCAGCAAGAACAATGTTTTGTGACAATGTGTTGTCACAAGATATTCTGACTGTAATAAACTATTGTATTGCATCCATTGGCATGACAGTAATGCCATCCATAATCAACTTTCATGTCATATTTTGTAAATAATGGTTAGATGCATGCATGTTTGAGTTTGAATTACACTAGTGCCCAAATCAGTGCACTCACTGTGCTGTGTTTTGGTCCATGTTTCTGCACACAAATATAGTACAAGTGTCGTACGAGACCTACTGTACACATCCATTGTTGAGAAACAATTCGGTTTTCTCCCCAGCATCCCAGCAGAGTGAATTAATCATCACAGTCTACCCAGTGTGGAGAGAGAGACCAACAGCTGGGCAGAAAGAAAACTCAGCTTTAAACCATACAGACTGGAGGAGGGGCAGTGATCACTACGAGTTCTGGATTCTGACATCAATAGTAATGAATACCTTAGAGTGTTGCCTCCTGACTACCTGAGTTGGTATCACACAGGGCGGTATATGTGTGTGTGTTATGTAGAATAACAGGAACTATTAAATTACCTCTGCATCAGGCCGACAAGAGCTATTGATCAGGGTGCTGGTGATGTTGCTCATGAGCGAAGCTACACACTGAGCTGTGGCTGGAATAGCATTTCAATCTGACACACCTGAACAAAAGGTATTTTAGTAATGATATATTGCTGGCTGATACAAATCCCTTTTAAAGTTATGTGTTAGAATGAGCAAGGTTGTCTGTCTGTTCTTTCAAAGAAAGTATTATTGATCATACGGTAATGTGAAGGCTTGACGTCTCACCTTGTCTATAGACTGCTTACAGGGTAAGGAAACCAAATCTGGAATGTGGGTTAAGTATTACTTTACTTTAAGTTCACGTTCAATCCAGAACTCAATGCTTTGAGAAATGTTCATTTCTCTTGTGCAGTGTCAACCCATTACAATACCTCTGTCCGTATCCAAACTCACACAATGTGAGAGAGTACTAGGTTTTGTGATTTACGTCGGGAAAGCGCTAGGGTGTTGAGAGCATGAAATTAACAAGATTAATGTAAGGGATATGTTCATTTGAAGGTTCAGTCAGAGAGTGTTTGAGTCATCCGGTGGCACAAAGGGTGGAGTCGCCATGGCTGATTTACTTTACTATTCAAACCCTGGCTTAATTGGAAACCGTGAATCACCGTGAGACATGTGGCACAAGATAGACTCTAGGTAAAGGACTCCCTTTTCATCTCTTTTGGGTCTTTTTAAGAAATCATAGGAAAAAACATTTTTGTGACAGACAACTAGCTTTGGCCATCATTGACATTTGAAGAGACGGCCAGTAGCGGAAAACTACAGAGACCGTTTTATCAGCCCGGATGTCCAAGAACAGATCCAACATTTTTCACTGCACAATGAGGCTTGGCAAATACTAGATCAACTGTCTCAGGTTCAACCAACCTTGCCAAACTAAGCCTGCTGTGTTAAAAAGATATGACTTAAGGAGAACAAATGTCTCTCCATCAAAGCTATTTGGGAAGGGGGCATTTGATGTTGAAACTATGCAATCTGCGGGATAACCATTTTTACACTACTGATCTGAGCCGAGCCAAGCCAAGCTGAGTTGTACTGGGCTGGCCTGGTTACACATCCATCATAGTTGCTAGAAACGTGCTGGAAAGGACTATGTGAAAGGGAATTACAGAGCCAGCACAGTACTGTTTGGGTAGTAAAATCTTTGTATTACATACAGTTGTATTACATGCAGTCGGGAGGAACTATTGGATATATTGGATATAAGAGCAACGTCAACTCACCAACATTACAACCAGGAATATGACTTTCCCGAAGCGGATCCTCTTTCGTCCATCACCCACGACAATGGATCGGATCCCAGCAGCCGACCCAAAACAACGGCGCCGCATAAGGGGCAGACGGAGCAGTCTTCCGGTCAGGCTCCGTAGACGGGCACATCGCGCACCGCTCCCGAGCATACTACTCACCAATGTCCAGTCTCTTGACAACAAGGTAGACGAAATCTAAGCAAGGGTTGCCTTCCAGTCAGACATCAGAGATTGTAACGTTCTTTGTTTCACGGAAACATGGCTCACTCGAGATACGTCATCAGAGTCGGTACAGCCACCTGGCTTCTTCACGCATCGCGAGGACAGAAACAAACATCTCTCTGGTAAGAAGAAGAGCGGGGGTGTATGCCTTATGATTAACGAGACGTGGTGTGATCATAACAGCATAGAGGGACTCAAGTCCTTTTGTTCACCTGACCTAGAAATCCTTACAATCGAATGCCGACCGCATTATCTACCAAGAGAATTCTCTTTGATAATAATCACAGTAGTGTATAACGGCCCTGAAATAACTTAATTTGACTCTATGTAAACTTGAAACCACATATCCTAAGGCTGCATTTACTGTAGCTGGGATTTTAACAAGGCTAATCTGAAAACAAGGCTCCCTAAATTTTATCAGCATATCAAATGCGCGACCTGGGCTGGCAAAACCCTGGATCATTGTTATTCTATCTTCCGCAATGCATATAAAGCCCACCCCCGCCATCCTTTCGGAAAATCTGACCACGACTCCATTTTGTTGCTCCCAGCCTATTGACAGAAACTAAAACAGGAAGTGCCCATGCTCAAGTCTGTTCAACGCTGGTCCGACCAATCGGATTCCACGCTGCAAGATTGCTTCGATCATGTGGACTGGACTGGGATATGTTCCGCATAGCGTCTGACAATAACATTGATGATTTGGTGAACGAGTTTATTAGCAAGTGCATCGGTGATTTGTACCCACAGCGTCTATTAAAACATTCCCCAACCAGAAACCGTGGATTGATGGCAGCATTCGCGCAAAACTGAAAGCGCGAACCACTGCTTTTAATCAGGGCAAGGTGACCTGAAACATGACCGAATACAAACAGTGTAGCTATTCCCTCCGCAAGGCAATTCAACAAGGTAAGCATCAGTATAGAGATGCAATTCAATGGCTCAGACATGAGAGGTATGTGGCAGGGTCTACAGTCAATCACAGACTACAAAAGGAAAACCAGCCCCGTCGCGGACCATGATGTCTTGCTCCCAACTAAACAACTTCTTTGTTCGCTTTGAGGAAAATACAGTGCCGCTACCAAAACCTGCGGGCTCTCCTTCACTGCAGCCAACGTGAGTAGAACATTTAAACGTGTTAACCCTCGCAAGGCTGCCGACCCAGACGGCATCCCCAGCCGCGTCCCACATTGTTCCTGTTCCCAAGAAAGCGAAGGTAACTGAGCTAAATGACTATCGCCCTGTAGCACTCACTTCCGTCATCATGAAGTGCTTTGAGAGACTAGTCAAGGACCATATCACCTCCACCCTACCTGACACCCTAGACCCACTCCAATTTGCTTACCGCCCCAGTAGGTCCACAGACGACGCAATCGCAATCACACTGCCCTAACCCATCTGGACAAGAGGAATACCTACGTAAGAATGCTGTTCATCAATTAAAGGTCAGCATTTAACACCATAGTACCCTCCAAACTCGTCATTAAGCTCGAGACCTTGGGTCTCGACCCTGCCCTGTGCAACTGGGTGCTGGGCCGCCCCCCAGGTGGTGAGGGTAGGTAACAACATCTCCACTCCGCTGATCCTCAAGATTGGGGCCCCACAAGGGTGCATTCTCAGCCCTCTCCTGTTCACCCATAACTGTGTGGCCTTGCACGCCTCCAACTCAATCATCAAGTTTGCAGATGACACTACATCTTGCCTATGCTGTTCGGCCATCGCTCATTCATATATATTTTATGTACATATTCTTATTCATTCCTTGGTAGTTGTTGTTAGATTACTGCTAACCATGTGTATGTGACAAATCAAATTTGATTTGATTTGACAAGATAAGTGGTGGAAGCAACAATGAGTAGTCTGCCCCACTGCTGCTCTTGTTGTAAGTGAACATTGAATAGGCCTACCATAACTACTGGTTACAGCATTGAACAACATGACTATTTCTGTAGTGTTATGAAAACAGTTAGCCAGACTACTAACTCTACTGATTAGCTTACACTCGCCATGTCTGGGTCCAAAGCACTTGAGTCCATCAATCAACATCAGTCCATCCTGTCTCTATATACAGAAACACACCAAACGAGCGACTCTCACCACCACATCTGAAAGTCCCAAACCAATAACAGAGTGAGAGCTAACCACACCCTTCATTTGATCAGCTCCAAACAAGAAAAACCTCAGATTAACATTGAGAGCACACCAAGTGGACACAGCCATCAGTTCAAAGTCTAGTTTTAATTTACATTTGATAGAGTTGTCAATTAGCGTGAATATGACAAACTTCAATCAGTTTTCCATGTTGATTCCACATTGATTCCATGTTATCACTTTTATTTTTTGTTGTTCAACTTATGTGGAAACAACGTTGTTTCATGGGATTCCATGGTAGCCGTGGTGCCTAGTGGCAGCGTTGGTAGTTTACTCTAAAATTATTTATTTGATTATTTATTTTAAGTTTTGCTAGAGCAGAAATGGTGTCCGGTTTGGTGCTAATGTAGACCTGGGTATCGTCAGAGCAGCAGTGGAAATTTATGTTATAATCTCCGAGAATTTGGCCGAGGGGGAGCATGTCAATGAAAAATAGGATAGGCCCCAGCACTGACCATGTGGGACGTCACATGCGACTGCAGACTCCTCTGATCTGGACCCTCCAATAGTGATGTATTGCTTTCTATTGGAGAGGTAGGAAGAGAGAACCAGTTCAAAGCTGTTCAACAGTTCAGACAGAAGTGTGCTCACTGATGTGCCGCAGCAGGATGATGTGGTCTACCGTGTCAAAAGCAGCACTGAGATCTAAGAGGAGGATGCTAGGAGATCCAGAATCAGCAGCCATCGGTAAGTTGTTGTTTCTTATTTTTTTCTTTAAGCAATGGCTCAGCTCTGTGGAGTGTACGGCTTAACTCCAATCTCCGCTGTGGAGCTTTGCAGCTCCTTCAGGGTTATCTTTGGTCTCTTTGTTGCCTCTCTGATTAATGCCCTCCTTGCATGGTCTGAGTTTTGGTGGGTGGCCCTATCTTGGCAGGTTTGTTGTGGTGCCATATTCTTTCCATGTTTTAATAATGGATTTAATGGTGCTCTGTGGGATGTTCAAAGTTTCAGATATTTTTTTAGAACCCAACCCTGATCTGTACTTTTCCACAACTTTGTCCGTGGCCTGTTTGGAGAGCTCCTTGGTCTTCATGGTGCTGCTTGCTTAATGGTGTTGCAGACTCTAGGGCCTTTCAGAACAGGTGTATATATACTGAGATCGTGTGACAGATCATGTGAAACTTAGATTGCACACAAATGAACTTTATTTAACTAATTATGTGACTTCTGAAGGTAATTGGTTGCACCATATCTGACTTAGGGGCTTCATAGCAAAAGGAGTGAATACATATGCACCACTTTTTTGTGAATTTTTCAAAATAAGTTTTTATTTTACTTCACCAATTTAGACTATTTTGTGTATGTTCATTACATGAAATCCAAATAAAAATCCATTTCAATTACAGGTTGTAATGCAACAAAATAGGAAAAACGCAAAGGGGGATGAATACTTTTGCAAGGCACTATAGCTCGTTGATTGTAGCTAATATTTTATCTAGTTTATTAACGTTTTCAGTTTAAATAACTATATTTTTGTATTCAGTACTTGATTAGCTTCCAAAAAACAAAAAGTTGATCATAAATGCACATAAAATCACTCATTAGCTGCCTAGAGGACATCAGTGCATGAATGAAAGAGAACTTCATCCAGTTGAACAGTGGCAAGACTTTGGCTATGCTTATTGGGACACCCAAGCAGGTCACCAGTGCTGGAAACATCTGCCATACAATCAGGCCATCCACCTGTCCTTTGTCATCTCAACCTATGAGTCAAGTTTGATCCTTCTCTATCCTTAGATGCCCACATGAAACAAATATGTTTAACATAATTTTTACATCTTAAAAACATTGCTCGGGTCATTCCATCACTCTCCCCTGCCAGATGCAGAGAAACTCATCCACGCCTTCATCTTCTCACTGATCAAATCAAATCAAATCAAATGTATTTGTCACATACACATGGTTAGCAGATGTTAATGCGAGTGTAGCGAAATGCTTGTGCTTCCAGTTCCGACAATGCAGTAATAACCAACAAGTAATCTAACTAACAATTCCTAAACTACTGTCTTATACACAGTGTAAGGGGATAAAGAATATGTACATAAGGATATATGAATGAGTGATGGTACAGAGCAGAATAGGCAAGATACAGTAGAAGGTGTCGAGTACAGTATATACATATGAGATGAGTATGTAAACAAAGTGGCATAGTTAAAGTGGCTAGTGATACATGTATTACATAAGGATGCAGTCGATGATATAGAGTACAGTATATACGTATGCATATGAGATGAATAATGTAGGGTAAGTAACATTATATAAGGTAGCATTGTTTAAAGTGGCTAGTGATATATTTTACAACATTTCCCATCAATTCCCATTATTAAAGTGGCTGGAGTTGAGTCAGTGTCAGTGTGTAGGCAGCAGCCACTCAATGTTAGTGGTGGCTGTTTAACAGTCTGATGGCCTTGAGATAGAAGCTGTTTTTCAGTCTCTCGGTCCCAGCTTTGATGCACCTGTACTGACCTCGCCTTCTGGATGATAGCGGGGTGAACAGGCAGTGGCTCGGGTGGTTGATGTCCTTGATGATCTTTATGGCCTTCCTGTAACATCGGGTGGTGTAGGTGTCCTGGAGGGCAGGTAGTTTACCCACGGTGATGCGTTGTGCAGACCTCACTACCCTCTGGAGAGCCTTACGGTTGAGGGCGGAGCAGTTGCCGTACCAGGCGGTGATACAGCCCGCCAGGGTGCTCTCGATTGTGCATCTGTAGAAGGTTGTGAGTGCTTTTGGTGACAAGCCGAATTTTTTCAGCCTCCTGAGGTTGAAGAGGCGCTGCTGCGCCTTCTTCACGATGCTGTCTGTGTGAGTGGACCAATTCAGTTTGTCTGTGATGTGTATGCCGAGGAACTTAAAACTTGCTACTCTCTCCACTACTGTTCCATCGATGTGGATAGGGGGGTGTTCCCTCTGCTGTTTCCTGAAGTCCACAATCATCTCCTTAGTTTTGTTGATGTTGAGTGTGAGGTTATTTTCCTGACACCACACTCCGAGGGCCCTCACCTCCTCCCTGTAGGCCGTCTCGTCGTTGTTGGTAATCAAGCCTACCACTGTTGTGTCGTCCGCAAACTTGATGATTGAGTTGGAGGCGTCCGTGGCCACGCAGTCGTGGGTGAACAGGGAGTACAGGAGAGGGCTCAGAACGCACCCTTGTGGGGCCCCAGTGTTGAGGATCAGCGGGGGGAGATGTTGTTACCTACCCTCACCACCTGGGGCGGCCCGTCAGGAAGTCCAGTACCCAGTTGCACAGGGCGGGGTCGAGACCCAGGGTCTCGAGCTTGATGACGAGCTTGGAGGGTACTATGGTGTTGAATGCCGAGCTGTAGTCGATGAACAGCATTCTCACATAGGTATTCCTCTTGTCCAGATGGGTTAGGGCAGTGTGCAGTGTGGTTGAGATTGCATCGTCTGTGGACCTATTTGAGCGGTAAGCAAATTGGAGTGGGTCTAGGGTGTCAGGTAGGGTGGAGGTGATATGGTCCTTGACTAGTCTCTCAAAGCACTTCATGATGACGGAAGTGAGTGCTACGGGGCGGTAGTCGTTTAGCTCAGTTACCTTAGCTTTCTTGGGAACAGGAACAATGGTGGCCCTCTTGAAGCATGTGGGAACAGCAGACTGGTATAGGGATTGATTGAATATGTCCGTAAACACACCAGCCAGCTGGTCTGCACATGCTCTGAGGGCGCGGCTGGGGATGCCGTCTGGGCCTGCAGCCTTGCGAGGGTTAACACGTTTAAATGTTTTACTCACCTCGGCTGCAGTGAAGGAGAGACCGCATTTTTCCGTTGCAGGCAGTGTCAGTGGCACTGTATTGTCCTCAAAGCGGGCAAAAAAGTTATTTAGTTTGCCTGGGAGCAGGACATCCTGGTCCGTGACTGTGCTGGATTTCTTCCTGTAGTCCGTGATTGACTGTAGACCCTGCCACATGCCTCTTGTGTCTGAGCCATTGAATTGGGATTCTACTTTGTCTCTGTACTGACGCTTAGCTTGTTTGATAGCCTTACGGAGGGAATAGCTGCATTGTTTGCATTCAGTCATGTTACCAGACACCTTGCCCTGATTGAAAGCAGTGGTTCGCGCTTTCAGTTTCACGCGAATGCTGCCATCAATCCAAGGTTTCTGGTTAGGGAATGTTTTAATCGTTGCTATGGGAACGACATCTTCAACGCACGTTCTAATGAACTCGCACACCGAATCAGCATATTCGTCAATGTTGTTATCTGACGCAATACGAAACATGTCTCAGTCCACGTGATGGAAGCAGTCTTGGAGTGTGGAGTCAGCTTGGTCGGACCAGCGTTGGACAGACCTCAGCGTGGGAGCTTCTTTTTTTAGCTTTTGTCTGTAGGCAGGTATCAGCAAAATGGAGTCGTGGTCAGCTTTTCCGAAAGGGGGCGGGGCAGGGCCTTATATGCGTCGCGGAAGTTAGAGTAACAGTGATCCAAGGTTTTTCCGCCCCTGGTTGCGCAATCGATATGCTGATAAAATTTAGGGAGTCTTGTTTTCAGATTAGCCTTGTTAAAATCCCCAACAACAATGAATGCAGCCTCTGGATAAATGGTTTCCAGTTTGCAAAGAGTTAAATAAAGTTCGTTCAGAGCCATCGATGTGTCTGCTTGAGGGGGGATATATACGGCTGTGATTATAATCGAAGAGAATTCTCTTGGTAGATAATGCGGTCTACATTTGATTGTGAGGAATTCTAAATCAGGTGAACAGAAGGATTTGAGTTCCTGTATGTTTCTTTCATCGCACCATGCCTCGTTAGCAATAAGGCATACACCCCCACCCCTCTTCTTACCAGAAAGGTGTTTGTTTCTGTCGGCGCGATGTGTGGAGAAACCCGCTGGCTGCACCGCATCCGAGAGCGTCTCTCCAGTGAGCCATGTTTCCGTGAAGCACAGAACGTTACAGTCTCTGATGTCCCTCTGGAATGCTACCCTTGCTCGGATTTCATCAACCTTGTTGTCAAGAGACTGGACATTGGCAAGAAGAATGCTAGGAAGTGGGGCACGATGTGCCCGTCTCCGTAGTCTGACCAGAAGACCGCCACGTTTCCCTCTTTTTCGGAGTCGTTTTTTTGGGTCGCTGCATGCGATCCATTCCGTTGTCTTGTTTGTAAGGCAGAACACAGGATCCGTGTCGCGAAAAACATATTCTTGGTCGTACTGATGGTGAGTTGACGCTGATCTTATATACAGTAGTTCTTCTCGGCTGTATGTAATGAAACCTAAGATGACCTGGGGTACTAATGTAAGAAATAACACGTAAAAAAAACAAAAAACTGCATAGTTTCCTAGGAACGCGAAGCGAGGCGGCCATCTCTGTCGGCGCCGGAAGTAAATATGGCATTGCGCAGTTTGGGGTCCTCCCAGCCAAATCACTACAGAGGCTCCAACTAATCCAGAACAGTGCTGCCAGGGTCCTGACCAGGACCAAGAAGTCAGACCACATCACTCCAATCCTGGCTCAACTCCACTGGCTACCGGTCAACTACAGGATCGACTTCAAAATTATCATGCTTGTATTTAAAGCCTTGAACGGATTGAGCCCCAACAACATCAGCGACCTCATCTCAATCAAGTCTCATTAAATAAATACTCTAAACTACCATTTCCTAACAGAAGTGGCCTACTGAAACTATTGGTTGTTAGTAAACTACATGATAAATAACACTTATTTCAATGTACCTCTTTATTATTCATAATGAACAATGTATTGTGGCCTAGGATTAAAAGCTGTTTGACTATACAAATTGTACACTTGAGGCCAGTTTGCATCCAAGAAATCTGTATAGGCCTACAATGCTTTGTACTGGTTTGACATTGTAGTGTATGCAATTACATTAGTCTAATATCTAAATAAGCAGCTTATTAGAGCTGGTGTATTTCATCAGAATACTTTCATGGGCCTCATCCATACTGCAAAGAATCAAATGGTAGGACTTTGCTATAAGATTACTGTCAGCTAGATGATCAAGGCTAGTTTAGGCATACAACAAAAGGGAATTGAAAGTGATCCAAACTCACAGAGGGATCCCTAACTTGTTTTTTCAACGGAAATCCAATTTGATAATTGATCGAAAGTTCTGGGCAACATTTAAACAACATTGAGCATAAAGGCCTTGTGATGAAGTGAGTGCTCGGCATCTCACCAGAAATGTAGTCTACTCTCTAGCTGCCTCCAGCCAATTCTGGGGCACACTTTCATTGTTTCATTGTGTGTATTACTTCCAATTTGTTTGTTAAATATTGATTCATTCCCCACTAACTATATCACCAGTATTGAATTTACCGTGAAATCTCTGCATTAGCAGTAGCCTAATCTAGAATGTTAGTGTTTCATTACATCGGTCATTTCTGCTTGTGAAAATATTATTGTAATGAATACTCAGGGAGAAAAAGGTGTAGATTCACACGCAGAGCGCAGCAGATGTTTATTAAACCTTCACAACAGGCAGGAATCATGGTCACAGGCAGGCAATGGTCAAACACAGGTCGGTAGTCAAAAACAAACAATACCTCACAACCATCCAAACAGAAAGTATTGAACTAAATAGGGAGCTGATGAGACCAGGTGAGAAACGAACACAGGTGAAATCAATTAACAAAAATGAAAGACAGGGCTACGTTCAAGAACACAATGAAAAAGAACACAGGGTTGACAAAGAAAAGAAAAGCAGAACCTTACAGTTATCACATTCATTTACTGCTCTCATTCTCGTAGTGGAAACTTCGATTATTGTGGATAGTCAGATTAATACAATAGTTTGAAATGTAGGCTTCCTGGTGAAAAGGATCGGGCCCTTTTTATTGATTTTCGTCTAAAATGACATACCCAAATCTAACTGCCTGTAGCTCAGGACCTGAAGCAAGGATATGCATATTCTTGATTCCATTTGAAAGGAAACACTTTGAAGTTTGTGGAAATGTGAAATTAATGTAGGAGAACATAACACATTAGATCTTTTTCCATTTTTTTCTTCTCCATAATCTTTGAAATGCAAGAGAAAGGCCACATATTGAGTTAGGATGCTTGGTGTAACTTAGATTTTGTCAACAAGATGTCAGCAATGTGTGTGCAAAGTTTCAGACTGATCCAGTGAATATTTACATCACTACACAATATTTTGTATCAAGTCTGCCAGGAGTTTGCCCAAATGTGCCGAATTGGTCAATTTACACATTTTCAAGAACATAACTATAGAGAACATACAAATATGCTATGGTAATAAAAACATTGTTTACACACTCCCAGGAATGTCATACATGATGAATAATTAGCTTCCCTACAGAAAATACGCTAACTTTCACACATCAAGCAAAACTATGCTGCATTTTATCTCTGGGACTCTCAGGATGACAAATCAGAGCAAGATTACTGAATTTAAGTACATTATTTAACTTCAGAGGTGAATGTATCAAACCAGTTCCTGTGATAAGTGTTTTGTTGTTGTGCACTATCCTAAAACAATAGTATACTGTAAATTGGACACTGCAGTTAGATTAACAAGAATATAAGCTTTCTGCCCATGTAAGATATGTCTATGTCCCGGAAAGTTGGCTGGTGTATACGACATTTTCTAGTCACATTATCGCATATTGAGCAACAACCGTCCCGGTTTAGGGACACAGATCCCTAAAGGTAAATAAAATGCAGAAAATTGTCAATCAAAGGAAACATTGTACCACAGCAACCATGTTATTTTTGCAAAGCCAAATTGATTCTGAGTTCAGACACAGAAAGTTTGCATGTGAAAACTATTTTTAAGATGCATACTTTCAGTTTTCGCTTGCTTGCATAAGAGGGAGGGTTGCGCTAACGGTGCTGACACATGTGCCGATCAAATGCACTTCTGGAATGCCGATTAAGCTAATTGCATGTCCTAATAATTCAAAAGATTGTTCAGAATACCAGGTGTTTTAATCGGCAGATGCTTACTTCGAATTTGAACTTAAGCCAATTAAGATAGGCAGAGTAAAGTGTTTACATGACTATTGCCATACTCGGCCTACTGCCATAATCCATTCATGTTGAATTATGTTTCATGTTGAATTATTAGTATAATGACATATTGTACGGGATACATTGGTACTGTAGTGAAGCCGTCTCTGTAGTAATGCAAGGTCTCTTTCGTGATCATGTGAAATGTCAATTGCTATGGAAATGCTGGGATGTGTTTTTCAATGAGGTTAAAGGTAATTACGATGGAACTATAATGGTGATACAATATGGAGCACAATTATCACCATGAATATTAAGGCTATATGCACTACATGTTACACACATAGACACTCAACCGTGCAAATTGGCAGAGTTATTATTTATTTGGACATCACACATTATAGTCTTACTCTTTATACAGACATTGTACACACTCTCACAAAATCACATCCAATATCATACACATCAACTTACTCAGATTTACTACACACATAATATATTGTCTCAATTTACTAACATCTGTGACATTGCTCACAGGCAAACAGGCAAGGGAATAAAACATATATTGCTAGAACCTATTTCTTGAATTCTAAATATCAGACTTTTGAAAGCACTAGATTTGACTGTCATAATAGCTCTGATGGCAGTAACTTTACAAGCACTAATTATGGTCAATTTAGACTGAGAATAGTATCTAGTTATGGTAAGGGGTGAAATATGTATAGCCAGTTATAATTGTAGCGGTTTAGCAGATTATTTAAAAAAAAAAGATCAGTCTTTACTTAGCTACAAGAGAACATACTGTTTAGAGGAAACTAACTCTACATCCTTAGATGAAGTTGCATGGAAAAAGGAATGGGGTGGTGAACTTATTTTCTGTCATGGACAAAGGAACTCAGGAGCTGTGATGATATTTATTATGTCACGACTTCCGCCAAAGTTGGCTCCCCTGCCTATTCGGGCGGTGCTCGGCGGTCATCGTCACCATCCTACTAGCCACTACCGATCCCTTTTTCGTTTGTCTGTTGGTTTTGTCTTATTAGTTTCACCTGTGTGTATTTTAGTTTAATTAGCGTCCTTATATTTAGTAGGTTCTCCCGCCCTTGTTTTGTGCGGGATTGTTTTTGTATTCCTGTTATTTGGTGGTGTTCATGTGTTTTATTCGCCGGACTATTTTGGTCCTGTGTTTGGGCTAGATAATTTATTCACCCTGTGTGTTGGGTTGACCGCCTGATTCCACCTACCTTAGTATTTTGTGACATATTAACAAAAAATTTGATCTGAATGTGCAAATAGTTAGGAATGAGTCGCAAAGAAGGTGGATCTTTTTGAATATGAAAGTGGGCGAAAAAGAGATTTGGCTCATTAATCTATATGGTCCAAATCAGGATGATCCACACTTCTTCGAAAATATTTATACCAATTTATTGAAGCTACAGGCAACAAATGATCAAATCATTATGGTAGGAGACTATAACACAGTGTTAAGTAACTCAATGGTGTCACGAATACCACCGAAGGTGGCTCCCCTTCCTGCTCGGGTGGCACTCGGCGGTCGTCGTCGCCGGTCTATTAGCTGCCACCGATCCCTTTTTCCTTTTCATTTGTTTTTGTCTAATTGGTTTCACCTGTTCCTTGTTGGGGTTTTGGGATGGGTGTTATTTAAGTTCGTTTTGCCCGCTGGTGTTTGTGCAGGCTTGTTTGTTACGTTTGGTGATGTATCGTGTTTGTTTTGGGTTTTCGCTGTCCAGTGTTTGTAACTAGGTTTTGGGTTTGTTTAGCGTCAGTGTTTTAGGGCATTCACCCATGTTTGGACCTGTTAAGTTTTGAAGAACATTTAAAGCGTTTTTCCCGTTCACTTTGCACTCTGCATTTGACTCCTCACTCATCACTCACCCAACGTTACAGAAGCCCGCACCACCAGATGGAGTCAGCAGGGGCAGCGACCACCCCTCTCCCCACGATGGAGGAGAGAGTCCTTCATCATAGGTCGATCCTCCATCGCATCGGATCAGTAATGGATCAAATGATGGAGAGAATGGACCGTTCAGAGAGGAGTGGTCTCTCTACTACCCCACCTACCTTCCCACCAGCAACTCTACCATCTCCTCCAGCGGGATCCGGTGCCAGCGCTCTGCACATCACGCCTCCGAGGGAGTACGATGGAGCGGCGGCGGGGTGCCAGGGATTTCTGCTACAACTAGAGCTCTACCTGGTCACCGTTCGGCCTGCTCCCTCGGACGAGGAGAGCGTGACTGTCCTCGTCTCCTGCCTGACGGGTAGGGGCCTGGAGTGTGCAAACGCCGCATGGAACGGGCCCAACTCAGCGAGGGGCCACTACCTGGAGTTCACCCGCCGTTTCCGGGCTGTGTTCGATCATCCTACGGAGGGCCGAGCGGCGGGTGAGAGGTTGTTCCATCTCTGGCAGGGGACGAGGAGCGCACAGGACTTTGCGTTGGATTTCCGGACTTGTCGAGAGGACAGGCGGAACACTCCTCGGTCACCCCAGGTGAGTCAGCACCACACTCTCCCAAAGCTTCCTGTTCCTTAAGTTTTTCCCCTCTCTCCAGCATAAGGCGCTAAGTCGATTCAGGTGCAGCGGGGAATTTTATAGATCGCGAACTCTCTCAGAGGTTGAGGATTCCATTAGTTAAGGTAGACCCCCCCTTCCCCGTGCACTCCTTAGATAGTCGACCGTTAGGTTCAGGGCTGGTCAGGGAGGCCACGATTCCTCTGGAGATGATTACACAGGGGGATCATAGGGAACGGATTAGTCTGTTCCTTATTGATTCACCTGCGTTTCCGGTAGTACTGGGGATTCCCTGGCTGGCTATTCACAATCCTAAAATTTCGTGGAGACAGGGAGGTCTCCAGGGGTGGTCTGATGAGTGTTTAGGAGTTTCCATCTGTGTCGACAACGGTGGAGAGTTCAGACCAGGTTTCCACCGTGTGCATTCCTGCTGAGTATGCCGATTTGGCTATCGCCTTCAGTAAGAAGAAGGCGACCCTATTACCACCCCATCGACAGGGGGATTGCGTGATAAACCTCCAGGTAAACGCTGCACTCCCCTGGAGTCACGGAGGCTCTGGGACAGAGGTACATTTGGCCCTCCATGTCACCCGTCTCCTCGAGTTTCTTTTTCGTGAAGAAAAAGGAGGGTGGTTTGCGTCCGTGTATTGATTATCGAGGTCTAAATTCCATCACTGTGGGTTTTAGTTACCCACTACCTCTCATCGCTACAGCGGTGGAATCATTTCACGAGGCACGATTT
This sequence comes from Oncorhynchus masou masou, assembly GCF_036934945.1. Lineage (NCBI taxonomy): Eukaryota > Metazoa > Chordata > Actinopteri > Salmoniformes > Salmonidae > Oncorhynchus > Oncorhynchus masou. Next base: position 18,301 of record NW_027016624.1, on the reverse strand, counting down.
TTCACGAAACTGGACCTCAGGAGCGCGTATAATCTGGTGCGTATTCGGGAGGGAGATGAGTGTAAAACCGCATTTAGTACCACATCTGGCCATTATGAGTACCTCGTAATGCCGTACGGGTTAAAGAATGCTCTAGCCATCTTTCAATCCTTCGTTGATGAGATTCTCAGAGACCTGCACGGACAGGGTGTAGTGGTGTATATTGACGACATCTTGATCTACTCCGCTACACGCGCCAAGCATGTGTCTCTGGTGCGCAAGGTTCTTGGGCGACTGCTGTAGCATGACCTGTATGTGAAGGCAGAGAAATGTGAATTTTCCAAACGAGCCGTTTCCTTCCTGGGTTATCACATTTCCACCTCGGGGGTGGTATTGGAGGGTGACCGCGTCAAGGCCGCATCCGAACCCTTCTTTGGCATTTATAGTTGAGGTGGACGCATTCCAGGCTGGGGTTGGAGCTGGGGTTGCTCACCCAGCGCTCGGGTATGCCATCGAAGCTCCGCCCCTGTGCTTTTTTCGAAGAAGCTCGGGCCAGCGGAGCGGAATTATGATGTGGGGGATAGGGAGTTGTTGGCCATGGTTAAGGCTCTGAAGGTGTGGAGACACTTGCTTGAGGGGGCTAACTACCCTTTTCTCATCTGGACTGACCACCATAACCTGGAGTATATCCGATCAGCTAGGAGACTGAATCCTCATCAGGCAAGGTGGGCCATGTATTTCACCCGATTTCATTTTACGATCTCGTATCGACCTGGTTCCCGACGCGCTGTCCCACCTATACGACATTGATGACCGGTCCATCAATCCTACTCCCATCATTCCGGCTGCCAAGCTGGTAGCACCGGTAGTATGGGAGGTGGACACAGACATCGAGCGGGCACTAATGGAGGAACCTGCGCCTCCACAGTGCCTGGAGGGTCGTAGGTACGTGCCGCTCACTGTTCGTGATCAATTGATTAGATGGGCACATAGTCTGCCCTCATCAGGTCACCCGGGTATTTCGAGGATGGTGCGAAGTCTTAGAGGGAAGTACTGGTGGCCTACCTTGGTGAGAGACGTGCGATTCTATGTCTCCTCCTGTTCGGTATGCGCTCAGAGAAAGGCTCCTAGACATTTGCCACGAGGGAAATTACAACCCCTCCCCGTTCCACAACGGCCGTGGTCCCATCTATCGGTGGATTTTCTTACGGATCTTCCCCTGCCTCAGGGGAACACGACGATCCTGGTCGTTGTGGATCGGTTCTCTAAGTCCTGCCGTCTTATCCCGTTGCCCTGTCTCCCTACGGCCCTGCAGACTGCGGAGGCACTAATCTCCCATGTCTTTCGGGACTACGGGGTGCCCGAGGATATCGTTTCTGATCGGGGTTCCCAGTTTATGTCCAGAGTATGGAAGGCGTTTATGGAGCGGCTGGGGATCTCGGTCAACCTGACCTCGGGTTATCAACCGGAGAGTAATGGGCAGGTGGAGAGAGTGAACCAGGAGGTGGGTAGGTTTCTGCGGTCGTATTGCCAGGACCGGCCAAGGGATTGAGCGAGATACATCCCCTGGGCCAGAACTCACTAAGCCACTCCTCTACCAACATATCACCTTTTGAGTGAGTCATACTGGCCAGATTTCTGTATTTTGAAAGTTACATACCTTGAAAACTTACGGAACATTTTGGGACTATATCAACAATGGACTACTGAAACAAATACGAAAAGATAGTTTTGGGGTGGAGTTTTCTTTTAAAGAGGGGAGGTATGTATTTGTGAATGCTCCGGTGTATTACATAAAAGTCTATAGCATGTTAATGTACAGTTCATAAAAAAAGTCCTAATGTTGTTGTGATACTAGCGAACTATTGGTGAGGAGGAACAATATAAGGAGAAACGCTTGTAACTTCATAACTACTAGAACTGCCATGACTTGATATTTCAATTATTAATATAATTTCAAATATTCAAGAATAAAAAATACATTTTCAAATTAATGCATTTTTTTTACAAGTTAAGGTAGCTAATGTTAGCTAGCATTTACATTTACGAAAAACTTTACCTACCGGTAGCCATGTAGGTAAAGTTATTTTCAAAGACACAGTTCACATTGAGTGATACATAAAAATAAAAATAAATGTAAAGTCCGATAACCCAAACGACGTCTTGAGTGGAACCTTTCGAAACCCCCACTTTTCCAGAGAGACGTGTCACTGAGATGACAAATCAATAGGTGGCAGCACAGAGACCCTGAGGGATGACTGCTCCAAGAGATGATGTCACAGCTGGACTCCTCTCGTTTGTGCAGCATACAAGCAAAGAGGCTTGCCAGTTGTCATTCATTGGTTCATGTCATTGCTTTGCATAAACTCACTGCTGCATGTATTTATCTCATACAGGTCAAATGGCCAACAAGTGTCCCACTGGGACAAGACGTCAATTGAAGGTCTATTCCACATTGGTTCTATGTCATTTCATTGAAATAACGTGGAAACAACGTTGATTTAACATTGTATTCTTTGCTATTTGACATTGTTCTATGCATTTGTATTAGCCAGTGGTCTTTTGGAATGTAGAATGCATGCCCCCTAAATCAATTTATGAATGTATTTTGTATTTTTTATAAATGTAACTCTTTTATTCAGACTGTCACTATTGAATAATGGCACTTAAAATTATGTGGACACCCCTATAAATTTGTGGATTCTGCTATTTCAGCCACCTGTTGCTGACAGATGTGTAAAATACAGCACACAGCCATGCAATCTCCATAGACAAATGGCCTTACTGAAGAGCTCAGTGACTTTCAACGTGGCACGGTCATAGGATGCCACCTTTCCAACAAGTCAGTTCGTCGAATTCCTGCCATGCTAGGGGTGCCCTGCTCAACTATGAGTTATGTTGTTGTGAAGTGGAAGCGTCTAGGAGCAACAACGGCTCAGCCGTGTAGTGGTAGGCCACACAAGCTTACAGAATGGGACTGCTGAATGCTGAAGCACTTAGCGCATAAAAATCATCAGTACTGTCGTAGCTGAATCCGAATTAGTTAGGTAACATAGATAAATAAGATGTTTTATTTACGCTATACTTGTCATTAGAATATCTTCTTTTGGACTATACTGTTGGCAGTTGCATTTTCCTCTCTCTTCTCTAGGGAAAAGTCACTTGGGGCCCAGAGAGGGGAGAGGTCAGGCTTGTCTTTTACATGTCTGGTAATAGGCAGAATATCAGAAAGGGAGAAGTCAGGTTTGAACATTGTCTTCATAATGAATATATCTGTGAAACCATGTGAAGGGCTCCACTATGTCTGTACTCCAGTCACTCCCTCCTTTTCCCATTGGGGGGGGTGTATGGCAGTGTCTGGAACCATTGTATGTCCACTCTGATGTTGAAACGTATCTTTCATATTATATGACCTAGAGGCTCACTCCTCTCAGGGAGATTTCATGGGGTGGGTTGTATTTGAGATGGGAGTATCTAGAATTGACAATTGATATATGCCATTGGATGAGGTAATAGGAAGTTCCAAGAACGAGAAGTAGAACCTCATCTTAGAGAGCAAACTGAACGATAATTTATAGCTAATGCTATCTGGCTATCTCCTCTTTCAAGTAAAATGCCCTTTGTGAAGTTTATAAGATCTGTGGTTCGTCATTGTGAGTTGAGAGGGGTGTATCTTGGCTATAAAAGATGAAGTATTCATTTGTAACCACTCTCAGAATTCATTTATAGACACTGAATTGATCTGAGAGTCAAAGGGCTATGGTGAAGCTCATATTATTAAAAGATTAAGTTTAAAGTATAACTCTGACTTGTGTGTGGTTTGTAAACTCTCCATTCACTTAGTAATACAGGAACTTACCACGACAGTACTCGGTTGCAACACTCACTACCGAGTTCCAAACGTCAGCACAATAACTGTTTGTGGGAGCTTCATGAAATTAGTTTCCATGGCTGAGCAGCCTCCCACAAGTCTAAGATCACCATGCACAATGCCAAGCATTGGCTGGAGTGGTGTAAAACTTGCCGTCACTGGACTCTGAAGCAGTCGAAACACTTCACCATTTGGCGGTCCAACGGACAAATTTGGGTTTGGCGGATGCCAGGACAACGTTAGCTGCCCCAATGCATAGTGCCAACTGTAAAGTTTGGTGGAGGAGGAATAATGGTCTGGGGCTGTTTTTCATAGTTCGAGTTAGGCCCCTTAGTTCCAGTGACGGGAAATCTGAACGCTATAGCATACAATGACATTCTAGACGATTCTGTGTTTCTAACTTTGTGATAATAGTTTGGGCATGGCCCTTCCCTGTTTCAGCATGATAATGCCCCCGTGCACAAATCAAGGTCCATACAGAAATTGTCTGTCGAGATCTGTGTGGAAGAACTTGACTGGCCTGCACATAGCCCTGACCTCAACCTCACCGAACACCTTTGGGATGAGGTGGAATGCCGACTGTGAGCCAGGCCTAATCGCCCAACGTAGTTGCCCGACCTCACTAATGCTAATTGCTGAATAGAAGCAAGTCCCCGCATCAATGTTCCAACATCTAGTGGAAAGCCTTCCCAGAAGAGTGGAGGCTATTATAGCAGCACAGGGGGGAGAACAACTCCATATCAATGCACATGATTTTGGAATGAGATGTTCAACAAGCAGGTGTCCACATACTTTTGGTCATGTACTGTTTCTATCAAGTCTGTACTATGAGCCTTGATGCTTGCTGAGGAGAGGTGTGTAGAGCATGGAGAGGCTCGCCATTGTATGTAATTGCTTTGCATTGCATTTATTCACTGCAGTTATTTAATCTCATCCAGTAATAAAATACCCTAACCGGCGGCAGTGTGCCCTGTCCAGAAAATCCACATGCACAATGCAGCTACACTAACAATAAATTAAGTTCCATTAATGAACATAGCAGCTTAATTACTTGTGCTTGTGTTCATCTGTCTGTGGAGAAATTGCATGACATTAAATCTGATGTACCTAAAAGTAAAGTTATAAAGAAAGTAACAGTAAAGTACATAGTTTGCTTTAGAATAGTGGGTACACTGGAACTACAGTATAAAGAAATGACCAGTTCCTTAAACGTTTCTGTTAAATAAAAAGTAGTTCTAGAAAAATTCCAAGTACATTCTTAATAAGTACAGACGGTTGTCACGATCGTCGTATTGAGTAGACCAAAGCATAGCGTGAATGCATACTTTAACGATTGACGAAAAACACAAAACAAACACTATAAATACTGTGTGAAAACATGCAACATCACATAGACAATAACCCACAAACCACAATACAAAACAGGCTACCTAAATATGGTTCCCAATCAGAGACAACGATAAACAGCTGCCTTTAATTGAGAACCAATCTAGGCAACCATAGACATACATAAATACCTAGATGGTAAACAACCCCATAAACCTACAAAATCCCTAGACAGTACAAAAACACATACATCACCCATGTCACACCCTGACCGAACCAAAATATATAAAGAAAACAAAGAATACTCAGGTCAGGGCGTGACAACGGTGCTGCTGAGAAGAGGGGAAATGGCCTAAATTACTTACTACATAACTTTAGCTTATGAGCCTCTATTATTGATAGCTTCAGTAACAAATGATAGTATCTTCATAACAATCAGGAACATTCATATAACTTTATGCCAGAATTTAGCAGCTACATACTAACTATTAACAGGTTATTACGGAGTTCGTTGCCGTCTTATTTCCCCGTTGTTTCCTATTACATTCTGGACGTTAACCTGTTGTTTTAGCACTGTAAACGAGGTGTCACTGGTAGCGGTATAGATGTTTACGTATGTGTGCATGTGTGTCTGCACACACATACATAGGGTTAACGGCACGGTCTGGTTGGAGGTCATTCTGTCGTGTCCTAGGTTAAAAACCTGTTGAAGCGAGGCGTTCCCCTTAAGGAACGCCACCTCCACCCGTTCAGCTGAAACGGTGGCGCATGGAATGCAAAAATATTCTTAGAAATATTTAACCTCCACACATTAACAAGTCCAATAGATCAAATGAAAGATAAACACCTTGTTCATCTACCCAGCATGTCAGATTTTTAAAATGTTTTATGGCGAAAACATAGCATATATATATGTCAAACCACCACAAAGACACAGACGATATACAGCCATTTTGTCGAACAAAAGATGCAATCACAAACGCAGGATTAAAAGAAAAATAATTCACTAACCTTTTGAAAATCTTCATCAGGTGACAGTAATAGGACATGTTACACAGTACATTTATGTTTTTTTCAATAATATGCAATTTATATCCATAAATCTCCGTTTACATTGACGCCATGTTCAGAAAATTCACAAAAATGTCCGGTGAAATTATAGATAGCTCCGCCAGATAACAGAAATACACATCATAAACTTTGACTAAATATTCATGTGCTACATATAGTTAGAAAGATACACTGCTTCTTAATGCAACCGCTGTGTTACATTTATTTTTAACGTTACAGAAATCGCTCACGAGGCAATAATCTGAGGCGGCGCTCAGACGTAAGCAATATTTCTCCGCTATGTTGAAGTCAACAGAAATACAAAATTACAACATAAATATTCCCTTACCTTTGATGGTCTTCGATCAGAATGTAGTGGAAGGAGTCATACTTACCCAATACATCGTTTTGTTTCAGTTCGTGTGTCCTTATATTAGCATCTGCTAACACTTTCAGCTGAAATGCATCCAAAATGACTTCTGGTCCCGAACAGTTGCGCATCAAAACTTCAAAATTACATATTATATGTTGACTAAACTGGTCAAACTAAGTGCCGAATCAAGCTTTAGGTTGTTATAAACGTACAAAACAATTGCCGATTCAACCGGACAATAGCAGTTCTTCTCAGGCAACCTGGAACACAGCAAGGGCTGTGTCCAATTCGCGCCCTTACGCACATGTATTTTCTCGCGACACCCACTCTTTTGCCTCCCAAAGGGTCAAAGCTCGCGGGATTTGCACAATTAAACACTCTACTGAATGAGGACATCTAGTGGAAGACATAGAAAGTGTTTCCAGATCCATAACTGGTTGGGAAGGGTGGGGGCGATGACGTAAATTTGCTCCAACTTTCAGGTTGCCAAAACTAGTTTGGGAGATTGCCTGCCCTGTGAGTTCTGCTATACTTACAGACATAATTCAAACGGTTTTAGAAGCTTTTTGAGTGTTTTCTATCCAATAATCATTATTATATGCATATATTAGCAATTTTTTATGGATTTTTTTTTCAGTTTACTATGGGCACACAATTCATCCAAAGGGGGCAGTATTATGCCTCGTCTTAACAGGTTTAATGCCGTGTACTGACAGGAGTTCCGGAGACTGGAGAAACTAATCAGGGCCAGTTGCCAGGCCAACGCCTTCATAGAGGCCACACATCTCTGCAGGGAGGGTTGATATTACTGCAGAGCAATGAGCTAAAACCAGATAGGATGACTTCCTCCACCCTGCACCACTCTCTGACCCAGCCTCCAGCCCCTCTACTCAACTAAGCCCCTCTCTATCCCTCAACTAACCTGGCAACCACAGGGAGAGTGCAGGCCTTTTAGTATGTTTCATTAGCAGGAGAGAAAATAAAATGATACAATGTTAGGCTTCCTACAAGTGTGTTACTCTCTATGTAATACTGTAAACATGTTTGTGAAGCATGTAGAGACTATACTTTTTGGAATATCTCCTGTATTGCATCCAATGATTCTAGATATTCAATGTATTGGCCTGTAAAAATATAGTAACCTTGTAAGGGCAGGATATTTATCAGCAGAAGTCAAGACAGGTTGAAGTGCTCAAAGTGTATATGTATTTATGTGATCCAAATGTGAAGACAATACAAAATATACAGCACATCTTCATCTTAGATTTACAATATAATACATGGGCAACAGCAACAAGGAATAGCCTCTGAATCAGGGTTAACCTGTCCTAAACAGAAAGGACACAGTGTATGGGTAATACTGCAGAGCCTCCCCTTAAGAAACCAAATCAGATCTGCCTTACAGGTACACAAACAGGTAGGCCTAAAACCGCCACATGCTCAACTACGGGGTAAAATGTAAGGATTTGGCTTAGATTGTTGACAACATGTAAACTACACTGCTCAAAAAAATAAAGGGAACACTTAAACAACACAATGTAACTCCAAGTCAATCACACTTCTGTGAAACCAAACTGTCCGCTTAGGAAGCAACACTGATTGACAATAAATTTCACATGCTGTTGTGCAAATGGAATAGACAACAGGTGGAAATTATAGGCAATTAGCAAGTCCCCCAATAAAGGAGTGGTTCTGCAGGTGACCACAGACCACTTCTCAGTTCCTATGCTTCCTGGCTGATGTTTTGGTCACTTTTGAATGCTGGCGGTGCTTTCACTCTAGTGGTAGCATGAGACGGAGTCTACAACCCACACAAATGGCTCAGGTAGTGAAGCTCATCCAGGATGACACATCAATGCGATCTGTGGCAAGAAGGTTTGCTGTGTCTGTCAGCATAGTGTCCAGAGCATGGAGGCGCTACCAGGAGACAGGCCAGTATATCAGGAGATGTGGAGGAGGCCGTAGGAGGGCAACAACCCAGCAGCAGGACGGCTACCTCCGCCTTTGTGCAAGAAGGAGCAGGAGGAGCACTGCCAGAGCCATGAAAAATGACCTCCAGCAGGCCACAAATGTGCATGTGTCTGCTCAAACGGTCAGAAACAGACACCAAGAGGGTGGTATGAGGGCCCGACGTCCACAGGTGGGGGTTGTGCTTTTCAGCCCAACACCGTGCAGGACGTTTGGCATTTGCCAGAGAGCACCAAGATTGACAAATTCGCCACTGGCGGCCTGTGCTGTTCACAGCTGAAAGTGACAGACGTGACAGAGTCTGGAGACACCGTGGAGAACGTTCTGCTGCCTGCAACATCCTCCAGCATGACCGGTTTGGCGGTGGGTCAGTAATGGTGTGGGGTGGCATTTCTTTGGGGGGCCGCACAGCCCTCTATGGGCTCGACAGAGGTAGCCTGAATGCCATTAGGTACCGAGATGAGATCCTCAGACCCCTTGTGAGACCATATGCTGGTGCGGTTGGCCCTGGGTTCTTCCTAATGCAAGAAAATGCTCGACCTCATGTGGCTGGAGTGTGTCAGCAGTTCCTGCAAGAGGAAGGCATTGATGCTATGGACTGGCCCACCCATTCCCCAGACCTGAATCCAATTGAGCACATCTGGGACATCATGTCTCGCTCCATCCACCAACGCCACGTTGCATCACAGACTGTTGAGGAGTTGGCGGATGCTTTAGTCCAGGTCTGGGAGGAGATCCCTCAGAAGACCATCCGCCACCTTATCAGGAGCATGCCCAGGCGTTGTAGGGAGGTCATACAGGCACATGGAGGCCACACACACTACTGAGCCTCATTTTGACTTGTTTTAAGGACATTACATCAAAGTTGGATGAGCCTGTAGTGAGGTTTTCCACTTTCATTTTGAGTGTCACTCCAAATCCAGACCACCATGGGTTGATAAATTTGATTTCCATTGATACTTTTTGTGTGATTTTGTTGTCAGCACATTCAACTATGTAAAGAAAAAAGTATTTAATAAGAATATTTCATTCATTCAGACCTAGGATGTGTTATTTTAGTGTTCCCTTTATTTTTTTGAGCAGTGTATTTTGTCTCCCAATGTTTAATGAAAACATAAATACATTTGCACAATGAACTCTTGTTGTATATCAAATACAATGTTACAGTTGTTGGTTAGCTAGCTAGTGCATCTTTTGCCATATTAGCATAGACATGACATGAGTCAAACCACTTCAAATCAAGACATGGTATCAATAACAAGATACGACGAGCTGAAACGATCCCCCAGATGACAGCTTTGTTGATAGCTATCTGACCATTCAGAATAACACCACAAGGCCTTCATTGTTGCGCAAGCATAATTTTTGTGACGTTATCAGACTACCCATCTACTATATGCCCGACCCAGGACGATACCATTACCAAATTGGCATCAACCAATAAGCTGGTGTTAAAGGACATTTCCAATTCTTCATTACATTTGTAAATTAGTGTAGCCCTTTCCTGCAGTCAATTGACCAAGTGGCCTCATGGATGGAATGTTAATCATGTTTTCAGAATTTCATATTTAATAAACAATAAATGCAGAAAATCCGGTGTTTCTACGTCAAACAGTTTTGTTATATTTCAGTCTTCTATGATGTATATAAAGTGCAATATTGGGATGCATACTCAAAATGTTAAACATTACAACTCTATATCTGACATGGTACCCGTATCTTATTTTTTTAAGCACATAACCATGTGTGTGAACTGTGTAATTTTGTTTCAAAGTAGATTTGTTTAAGACTACCAATAAACACTCTGTGACCCTGATTTAGCCCACTGCAGTAAAAGGTTCAATCATAATATTTCATCAGAGTTCACACACCAAGGAATTTTCATAATTTTCTCTCTACACAATTAACTTAGTATTTCATCCATTGGTTAAAAGATGCGTTTTTGATTGGACACCCTATAATACACCAGAGCACTTGTAAATACACACCTTCCCTCTGTAAGTATCATTGTAGAGCAGGAGAAAGAGTGCATGCTGGTCTGATATTACTTACTGGTTTCAAAGTAGAATTGTTTAAGACTACCAAGAAACACTCTGTGTGACCCTGATTTATTCCACTGCAGTAAAAGGTTCAATCATAATATTTAATCAGAGTTCACACACCGAGGACTTTTCATAATTTCTAAACTCAAATTAGTAGACTGAAAACTTGACGCTGAGGCCTCATACAGTGGGGCA
>NW_027016624.1:0-6997 GCF_036934945.1 Oncorhynchus masou masou | reverse complement strand
ATCACGTGCTCATACTACAGCATTCTATAGTAAGTACTGTAGTATTCTGTAGTATTTTTTTTCATGTGGGGTAGCCTACCAATGTTGAATGAATCAGGATATTTAAAAAGCACAAACTCAGTCAGTCATGTAGAAAACTCATCCATGTTGAATGTATTTACATGGCACAAATTCATTTGATGTTCCCTCGTAGCATTTTAATGGAATTTGAGTTACAATGGATCGAATGTAATTTTTGGACAGCTGGCTTGGTCTGTAGTCATACTGTAGCTCCAGTTTGTGTTCATTAGGGTACATTGTGTTTCAAAGTGTTGTGCAAAAGAGAGTTCACTCTGTTTTGGGTTTTCTTCCATTTCGTGCCTAAGGAAATTACAACCCTTGTTTTGTAATGTGTTACAGGCAACTCTGTCCAGCAGATCGGCCTCAGCCTTCCCGTCATCATCATCAAACAGGAGGAGTCCTGCCAGTGCCATTGTGCCTGCAGGGACTCTTCTAAAGACAAGAGCTCCAACGCCTCGGCAGCACCACAACAACAGCCCGCAGTGCCCTCCACTCCTCCACCTCCCCCCACTCCCGTGGCACTGCCCTTTCCCACTGTACTCCCCACAGCACCCTCTTTCCCCTTGTGCTGCCTCCCACCGCTCACCCCGGAAGTGAACGAGTCCCCGCCTCTTCCCCAAACAGGTGCAGTTCTAGGACCGGGTAGCCCCTCGACCTCTGTTCAGACGTTCTCCACAGGGGTGGCCACGGTGACCACCAACCCCCCTCCTATCACGGATGGTTTGGCCACCATGGACGTGTCGGACTTCCTGTCCCTACAGAGCCCCGAGAGCACGACCAACATTGAGGCTCTGCTACTGGTGACCAGCAGTGACGACTTCACTATGGCTGGCGCTAGCACCACCATCAACCCCTAGTGGACACTCAGGCTTTGTCCCTATTCTCCACCCTTCTCTTGCATACTCTCAGTCATGGATTTAAAAGCATTGAGTTGGTGTAAGTGTTGGGCAGAGGGAGTTTCTACCATTGTTAAATTAAAGGGAGTGTGCAAATGCACACTTTAGGAGAAGGATGTAGAATCAGGACGCAGCCGCACTTTCTGATTTACCCACTACATGTCCGCTTTTCAAGTATTGTAAGTGAAACTTAATGAGGGGGCTTGTTTTGGAAAAGCTGCAAAATGCATGCCAGTCAAGAAAAGTGTTAATTGGCTGGCTCTCCATCAAACAAGACACGGTCTTGAAAGGTCCTAAGAACTATTGTCTGCTTCTAATATGGCGTGAAGCTGATTCCTGAGAGAAGCAAAACAAAACATTGTTGTCTATATCCATGTACTGTACATTAGTTCCTAACTGTAACTAATATGATTAGTTGGTAAGTGATTGACCAGAATGCACTGCATGTGAAGTGAATTGGAATTTCATCAACTATATTTCCTACAAGGAATTTGTGGCAGTTTTGCCATTCCCTTAAAAGCAATGTATTGCTAATGCCATAATGTGAAGAGTAATTTCCAGTGTTTTACATAAATTAGCTAGTGTAGTCCAGACTTTTGTTTTGTCTTTCGTCTCGCTTTGTTTGTTAGTTTTTGTCTTTCTTTACAGGTATATTTACCAATTGAAAAAGAAATTGGCTGTGACACCATTTGCTTGACTTTTAAATATAATTTAGAAGTCAATACATTAGTAATAAGCCAAACTTAATATTAATATTTTGTAAAAAAAAATAATAATAATAATTATTGGAGAAAAAAAGTCAATTTCTGACCTTAGACTGTCATCAAGTCTCAGCTTATTGATCATCATTGTTAATTTATTCCACTTTATTCCACTTTTTTTTGTCCCCCTTCTGTTGTTACTGAGTTTTGTTTTATGGAGCCCCACACTATCTTAAGTTTCCAGAAAGCCGTTTCAGCACTGCACCTTATTGCAATTAATTGTACATCGAGGTTGTCAAAAAAAAGGTCCTCAATGGTATTTTTGGTCTGTAAAACCTCTTCACAATGAAATCATGAATCAAGGATGAAAAAAATTGCTCACAACAGTGTTTCTCAATGAATTACAACCCACTCAGGGATGCATCGTGGCATATCTAATTTATACAATTTGAGATTTTCCTTTATTTAATAAGAGATTGTCCATTTTAGACATTTTAGCAGTCAACTGCCCTGTTGCCCATCGATTGTAGTGGCCCCTTTTTCGGCTGCACTCTCCCCTCTTTGTGCACTGTCTAATATGACCAGTTATGAGTTATTACTATGACACTATTTGAATACCACTGCGGTCAGAAGTGGTTTGTTTCTGAAGGGTGTTGATGATGGTGTAAATACGGTACATTTAAATATGAACACTCATTTCTTCAGATTGTTTTAGAATGTATTTGTTTTGTATATAATTTTGAATATGTAGACTTGAACCTTGGAGACCCCCTGCGCTGCCCTTTGTCTTTGCATTCTGCGCCCATGCAGGTGCTCACACATCTTATGCAGAAGAGTTTAAAATTAAGCCTTATAATGGTTAGTTTTAGGGCCATTGGCTTCTGTGCAGTCAACATAGTATTTATTTTCAAATGCAAGCATAAGTAACTTTCTTGGAGTATATGATGATATTATTCTCACATGGGACATAATGCAATGATTACAAAATTGGAGAGAAGGCATTATGCCCTTATATCATGTGTAGAGCAACCTAGCCTCACTATAGGATCTCACTTGCTGAGGCTTACTGAGCTGGCTCCTTGCCTTGTCAGTCTTTGCCTATGGCTTGATTTCGACACGCTGCCTGACTACTTCCTCCTGTTAATCTAGTCTTGTTCAATGCCTTTTTAGCAGCTGCCTACAAGTGGACAAAAGTACATTGAAAAGAAATACATTACTTTTTGTTTGAAGATTTAACAGATATTGTGCCAACAAATCAAATGATCCCCCAATTATTATTTTTCTATTGTCATTTGTTTTATGTGAAGATGTTACTGCAGAGATATACTGTAGACGGAAATTGTTTCTCTTGATTTTTTTTATTTGTTGTAGTACTGTATTGTAGACAACTTAATACTTCATTTTACAGATCACTACATCAATGTTGTAGTCGGAAATTGTAATTACATCAACATTTTGAATTGGTACTTCACAGGCATTGATTGACAACAGCTATCATGTTCTATTATTTAGCATGGAAAGAGGGACTGAGATCCAACCTAGGTGTCATCATGTATCATAGGATAACAGAGTATGCAGGAAATCTTTGTCTGGCAGACCTGAATAGGGGAAATGTTTAAACTAACATGGGCTTTTCTGTTTTGAGATTTAACCAATACGTGGTGATAACCTGCAATATTATTTAATGTAGTTGGCACTTAAAATGGAATATAAAATGTGAATGATCAAATGTTAATTTTTCTTATTGTGACAATTTGAAATTTTTTACTGAGTTACAGTTCAGAAAATTGAAATAAATTCATTAGGCCCTAATCTATGGATTTCACATGACTGGGCAGGGGCACAGCCATGAGTGTGCCTGGGAGAGTGTAGGCCCACCCACTGGGGAGCCAGGCAATCAGAATGAGTTTTTCCCCAACAAAAGGGCTTTATTACAGAAATAATCATCAGTTTCATCAGCTGTCTGGGTGGCTGGTCTCTGACAATCCCGCATGTGAAGAAGTTGGATGTGGAGATCCTGGGCTGGCGTGGTAACACGTGGTTTGGACGTACTGCCAAATTCTCTAAAACGACATTGATGTCCACCATAGCAACAGCTCTGGTGGACATTTCTGCAGTCAGCATGCCAATGGCACACTCCCTCAACTTGACATCTGTGGCATTATGTGCACCTGTGTAATGATCATGCTGTTTAGTCAGCTTTTTGATATACCACACCTGTCCGGTGTATGGATTATATTGGCAAAGGAGAAATGCTCACTAACAAGGATGTTAACAATTTTGTGCACAAAATTTGAGAGAAGCATTTTGTACGTATGGAACATTTCTGGGATCTTTTATTTTCATGAAACATGGGAACAACACTTTGTTGCGTTTTATATTTTTTGTTCAGTATAGGTATTCCCCCTCACAATGCTGGTCAATAACTTGATGTATTACAATTATGAACCCTGACTGCCCTCAACATGTTCACCTCCAATTTGATGCATACTTAAGAAAAGATCTATGCAATGATTTGACTGCAGTATTCCTTAAAGTACAAAATGCAACAAAAAATCATGACCAACCTTTTACATCTGTCTTGGTCCAAGTTATTCAGTTATCAATATTCAGGTTTGCTAATGTCAACTTTGGAGGCTCAACTTTCTCATTTGCGAAACTCCATATACGTAAGCCGTTTTGCTCAAATCTTTCCGTATTCAACTTAGCTGCATGACCAATTTGACATCCTATTTTGATCACCATAATCATCCATTTTATGTGAAGGTCCAAGTTATTACGTGTGATGTATCATGTTTGAGGTAGGACTGTGAGCCTGGGCATTGAAATGTTTTGTCTTTTTTCCATTGCTTTCCAGTGAATATTGAATGAGGTTTTTTTTTTTTACATTTACCTGTTTAAACACTAACTGGATTTGCTTGGGGGGGGGAAATACAATATGATTCTGTTGTAAGAATTATTTGGGTCAAATGTTGTACGCTGCATCTTAAGTTTTGGGTGAATAATAATCATCGTGTTCTCATACTGTATGTGCTATTTTTACTCAAGTCATCTCAATTAACTTTATGTTAATCTGTAAGGGTGATACAAATTTGGACCCGATTTGTTAACCCAATTTAACAGTTCAGACCAATTGTTAGAATTGAAAGTGCTGGTTCTAACTTTGCTCGAACATACTGACCCAACTGTTACGCTTGTTTACACTGAGCTCAAAACGCAATCATAGTAACATTAAGACACTAGAGCCGGCGCGATATATGGGTGGGAAAAGTTACCTCAATGCAGGGACGGGATTTGCCACTGTACTCCAAAAACTGCCCTTTTTGTCCTCATGTTAGCTAGCAGTAGCCACAGCAGCCATTATGGAATGGCACAGATATCCACTAGTTACCACCTATATTGTAAAACGTCATGGAACAAGCTCTCTTAATTTGAAGGGTTCGGCTTAAGATTAGCAGTGCGGTTAAGGTTAGGTTTAAAATCACATTTGGAGAGAAGAAGAAATAGGCAGGGTTTATGACAATTCATGAAAACAAAATAGCTTTTCTAAATTTAAGGTAGGCAGTGTGATTAGGTTTACAATCACATTTTGAGAAGAGAAAGGGCAGGGTCTGTCTGTGGCAGCTAGCTAGCACGTCACATTGAACAAAGAAGCTGATTGGCTGACACTGCCATTCCAAAATGGCTGCGGTGAATACTGTTAGCTAGCAGGAGCACAAAAATTAGTTTTCAGGGATGGATCTGTGTTAAGGTACAATTGAGTACAGTAGAATATCCCAGAGGTACATTTTCTGACCCATATCTCACGCTGGCTCCAGTGTCCAGGGCAGCAGGTAGCCTAGCAGTTAAGGGTGTTGGGCCAGTAACCGAAAGGTCGCTGAATCGAATCACCAAGCCTGCCAGGTGAAAAATTTGTCTGTGCCCTTGAGCAAGGCATAATTGCTATTGTAAGTCACTCTGGATATATGAGCGTCTGCTAAATAGTAGATCTGTGTAAACAAGGGTTGAGTCTTCTGGCATGTTCAGCCTTTTATATACACTTAACAGCTTACCTTTAGGTTAAATTGTCAGGCGAATAACGGCTCAAATGGGGATTTTTGTCCTTATTTCTAGCCAATGGTCAGATGCTTGGAATGGTGAGTTCATAGGTGCAGAACACTGGCAGTTGAGGTTTTGATAAAGTGCCACTTTGAAGAAAGCACAGTTTGTATTTTGGAATTCTGTTCATTTGAACACTCAATGGGTAAAACGAGGGGGAAACGTAATGCTTCCAAAGGAATGTCTTCAACACCCAAAGAATGAAGTTGTAAAGGATTTCTATTTTTAAAAGAATGTATCATGTGAAATTGGTTTGCTTATGCTTGTTTTGTATAAAGTAGTATTGTATAATAAAGTAATTACTTTTTGAATTGAGAGCAATATAATGAAATCTTGACAGGTCTCCCATTTTTGCCCAAACGAAAAAGTGATCCATGATAGTTTATTTGACATAAATGATTCACATTTCCACCATGAGTAAAATCAGTCACTTTGGAGCAGGGAATGATCCATCGCTAAGGTTCTTCTCCTGTGGAGTTCAGAAAAGATACTTCAGTTTGGTGGTTGACACATTTTTCAGAGCTTGAAGCATGGAGAAACATACCCTTAAAATACCCCGCAGGTCCACCAAGTCCTTCAGAACAGTGTTGCATAGATCCATCTGTTCCTTCAGGGAGACCAACTGGTCTTGGAGGTCTTCAAGTAGCTGTGCTGACCAAAACAAGGGTGAGTTGACTTTGGTAAAAGTTCAGTCACCCTACTAACCAGAGACCAATAGAAGTTAAAACCTCTTAATTCAGTAAAGCACATGACCATATAATAAGGTTAACTACATTTATGATTTCTATTTGGATGAAGTGTCTGGATACCTTCAGTTTACTACCTCCAATTAGAAGTACTTTTTGAAGAATAAATTAAAGTCCCACTGCTGACCTGTGTGTTTGAAGAGTCTGTCCCATCATTTTGGGTAGCTGGAACCTTCACCATATCTACAATCAAATCACATTTTATTTGTCACATGTGCCGAATACAACAGGTGTAGAGCTTAGAGAAATGCTTAAAGGCCCTTAACCTACAATGCAGTTAAGAAGATACCTAAAGCAAAATGAAAGAGCAGCAGTAAAATAACAATAGCGAGGCTATATACAGGGGGTACTGGTGTCGAGGTAATATGTACATGTAGACTTGGCACTCCGGTACTGCTTGCCTTGTGGTAGTGGAGAGAACAGTCTATGACTAGGGTGGCTGGAGTCTTTGACCATTTTTTAGGGCCTTCCTCTGAAACCACCTGATAGAGGTCCT
>NW_027016623.1:55536-125000 GCF_036934945.1 Oncorhynchus masou masou | reverse complement strand
TGTCACGGTATCTCTGTGCATTTAAATTTCCATCAATAAAATGCAATTGTGTTCGTGGTCCATAGCTTATGCCTGCCCATACCATAACCCCACCGCCACCATGGGGCACTCTGTTCACAACGTTGACATCAGCAAACCACTTGCCCACACGACCCCATACACGTGGTCTGCGGTTGTGAGGCCAGTTGGATGTACTGCAAAAATTCTCTAAAACAACATTGGAGGTGGCTTATGGTAGTCAGCATGCCAATTGCACACCCCTTCAAAACTTGAGACATCTGTGGCATTGTGTTATGTGACAAAACTGCACATTTTAGAGTGGCATTTTATTGTCCCCAGCACAAGGTGCACCTGTTTAATGAAACATGGGACCAGCACTTTACATGATGCATTTATATTTTTGTTCAGTGTATATAAATGATCACAGCTCATGATCATGCCATTATTAGTGTTGCTAACAACCAACCTGACTAATTCCCTCTTGGTCTTCAGTGGACCACATGAGGGTTACCCCAATGGACCGGGCCACCACCTCCCTGCTCAACGTCTTCCAGGGCAAGGAGTGCGGGGCGGAGGGCTCATGGCGTCAGGGCCTGGAGCAGGATGTCACCCCCACCCATGGCTGTGCTGCCCTGGGCATCCGGCTGCCCCACACCGAGTACGAACTCTTCCGCATAGAGCGAGACTATGCGAACCGCCTCCTTCTCTTCAATGGCCAGAGGCCCACGGATGGCTCCAGCCCTAACCAGCTCCACATGACAGCCACCTCCTACCAGGTTCCCCTGGTGCAGTGTGCAGGGGCTTGCCATGGGCCAGCGGAGTGGAGGGAAACTGACGAGCTCCAAAGACTATGGAGCAGCTGCTGCAGACACAGAGGCGGGGTAGCCTAGTGGTTAGAGCTTTGGACTAGCAACCGGAAGGTTGCGAGTTCAAACCCCCGAGCTGACAAGGTACAAATCTGTCGTTCTGCCCCTGAACAGGCAGGTAACCCACTGTTACCAGGCCGTCATTGAAAATAAGAATTTGTTCTTAACTGACTTGCCTAGTTAAATAAAGGTAAAAAAAGAGATGGTGGATATGGTTAGACTACTGCTTATTGCTGCTATCTCCATTCCGCATCTCAAGTCGGAGTAGCTGAATGTTATTGTTGTTGTGGAGCAGCACTTCATTGACTGTGTATTGGACTTTCAGACTATTTGAATACAGCATATGTAATTGCAATGTTGAATTGTCACATTCTATTATTCAGAGTCGTGTTCAGTAGACATCAAAAGAAGAAAACGCTTTGATAGGAAGTGAAACTGGGAAGTACTGTACTTGTCCAGGAAGAAATGCATTTTTCCTATGGTGTGCCCAACACAACATAAGTTGTCTATGGCCGTGATTCAATCTGACTGTGATTTGTCAACAATGTGCCATTTAAATCAGCGATAGACAGTTTCTACATACATTTTTGGACTTATAAATTAATTATATATATTTTTTATTTAACTAGGCAAGTCAGTTAAGAACAAATTCTTATTTACAATGACGGCCTACCCCGGCCAAACCCGAACGAGGCTGTGACCCAATCACGGCCAGTTGTGATACAGCCTGGATTCAAACCAGGGTCTGTAGTGATGCCTCTAGCACTGAGGTGCAGTGCCTTAGACCACTGCGCCCCTCAATACACATAGATTCTTGAAGACTATAACTTATAAATGCCACATGAGCTTAGTTCAACTGTCATACCCAATCAGAACCCAGAATAACTTTTTTAAGTACTCCAAAATTTGTAAATGTAAACTCTCTATTGCCTCAAAACATGGTTGAAACTATACATTTGATATAAGAGATGGGCGGTGGCTTTGTTATAGATTTAACTGCTGATTGGCCCTAATGACCTATTTGGTAATTTCCAAATGAGCTGACATATGCAGCGTTTACCATGAATGCAGTCTCCGCAAAGATTGCCTTTAAAAGCTGCATTGTTGACAAAGCGCAATCAGATTGAATCCTGGGCTGTGGTATCATGTTTCATGCAGCTCACTTCAATGACATTTGCATGTTCAACACAGAGTTTGCTATTTTGGAGTTAACAAAATGGAGGTTATCGAATACAAATGAAGCCTTGCTCTTCCTCAAAGACAAAAGATAAACAAAGATGACAAGCCACGAGAATGTTAAAGATTTTATTTATTTTTCATCAATGTTAAATACCATGGGACAGGACTGCAAGAACGTATATCTTTTTGCCTCACAAGGGATATAGAATTTGTGTAAAGAAAAAAAAAAAATCTTGAAAGAATAGTAATAATAATAAAATTATTTTTTTTATAATTGTGTTTGTCAGTAGGGAAAAGGAAAAGTAGGAGACACCTATATTCCCAGCATACTGTATATTTTCACATAACTCAAGAAAAACCAAGATTAGAAGAATTGAGTGAAAATGAGAATGTTTAGGCAACATGTAGCAGAGTCTTTTGTTTGGAAGGCTATTTCTTCATCCCATTTTCTTAAAATTATTAAAATAACAGACAAGACACTGAACATTCAAACTCTTATTAAAACCACAGAGAGAGAGAGAGAGCTCATTTTTTATTTATTTTTTTGCTTCCGATTTCAACCAAGGTCACAAACCCAGTGCCCCGACTCACCTGTTATCAATGCTCTGACAAATGTACAATTTACATTTTCCCCAAAACATCCCTCCCCTGATTCCTCACCCCCCAAAAAAGATCAGGAAAAACCCCCAAAAAAGGAGAAAGCTCATTCTTCTGTTTTTCCACGTGTACTAACCATGTGAGATTGTAAAAGGCGAGGCCTGCTTATGATTGGGTACACAGAACATATGTACGTAGGCCGTGAGCTGGCGCTACGGCCAGGCCCTTGGAGACAAACGAGCCCATGCCGGCTCACTTTTCTTTTCTCTCGCTCCACCCCTACAAGACAAACTTCCCTAGGAAGAATCCGATGAAGATGGCTGCTATGACGACCAGTAGCGAGGGGAGGGAACTGGAAGAATGCTGTTTGCTCATCGTGGCGCCCGAGCTGGAGACTATGTTGTCTGACCGGTGGGCCTTCCTCATCCTCAGGCCCTCGTCCTGAGAGAACAAATACTGTAGGTTAGAACCCCAAAGCTTTCCCACATGCCACAGCCATAGGCCGAAGCCAATCATCTTAACAAGAACATTGTCTTCACAATATGTTCGTATATCGCCAACATATAATACTGTCCTTATACCGCCTCAATCTTAGACATCACACAACCTATGACCATACCTTGAGTTGTCTGTTCTCGTCTGAGAGTTTGCCCACATCATACTGCAGCCTCTTGCACTCGTCCATCAGTTTCTTCATCTCAGAGTCGTCCACGGACGCGCTGATTGGCTTGGGCGCCGACGTGCCGTCAGTGTTGGAGTTGAGGACGGGGGCAGCTTTGGTGGCATCAACATCATCCTGGAGGCAAGGAAAGTGGAAAAGGGTGGTGAAGAGACAAACGTGAACAACAGGCTAGTTTCCCTGCTGACATTGCTGTACATTCCAACCACACAAACTCAACAGGCTTTAGAGTAGACCAAACTTCATGAAACTGTTAAGCAGATGGAAATTATTTTTTTAATTAAAAAAATAGTGTTAATTAGTTTGAAATTAGTATGAACTACTATTCTAATTACAACCAGCTACGGCAGGGGAATAATTATTTTGGGTAGATGAAGTTATTTCTAAATTATATATATATATATATATATATAAATTAGAAATATATATATATATATATATATATATATATATAATTTAGAAATAATTCTCATCTACCCAAAATAATATATATATATATATATATATATATATATATTTTAAACAAACCTTTCTCTAATCCACAAATTAATTTCAACAAGAGAAAAAAAAAAAACATTTGGCGCGGCACTCCATTGAATTTTGAAAGCCTAGTGTGACCCTTCAGCCAAAAGGTTTGCCCACCCCTGGCCTACAGTGAGTAAACGACACCTGAACTTCAACTTCCTGTCCTGCCACAAACCTGCCACTCCCTGCCTCGCACTGAGCTGGGTGCTGACATGAACTCCGGGAGGTCGCTGGCTGCCAGGTGGTGCCTGGTTCCCAGGGGGGTGCAGTACTCTCCGGGGGTGAAGGCTGCTCTGTCGCCCAGGTGTCTGGTGCTGAGCTTGGGGGTCTGCTCTGGCCCTGGGGTGATGAGGGGTCTGCCCATGGCCCTACCATGACTCTCCCTGGTACTACCGCTAGGCTATCGCACGAGGGGGAGGCACAAGCAACATGCATGCCAATAGATCATGTATATAGCTTTAGATTGTTTAGTGGTTGCTTGGATTGTAGGGTAGAACATTCGACACTCAATGTATTATAAACGGTTATACACTCTTACTGTGTTGAACAAACAAAACGGACCTATCACATACTAGGAACAAGCGGTGAGTATTTCAGATATGACTTTGGGGAAGTTTGAGGTAGAAATTCTGGTTAGTACAGCAGCTATTTACTTATAAATCATCAAAAATCCATGATATCATTAGCACCCATCAAATGACTGTACCTAGGCAAAGGCAGAGAAAGGAACAACCAACAGTAACAGGGCAAGGAGAGGGAGAGAAATCCAAGTAGAATCTAGGAGAAAATGTGAAAAAGATGCATTGACAGACAACATTGACCTGTGGCTGTGACAACAGTACAATATTGGAGGTATAATATCAAACAATTATAAACTGGGTGGTTTGAGACCTGAATGCTGATTGGCTGAAAGCTGTGGTATATCAGACCGTATACCAGGGGTATGACAAAACATGTATTTTTAGTGGTCTAATTACGTTGGTAACAAGTTTATAATAGCAATAACGCCCCTCTAGAGTTTGTGATATATGGTCAATATACCACGGCAAAGGGCTGTGTCCATATATATCACACCTCCTCGTGCCTTATTGCTTAAATAAATGTCAGCTGATAGAATTTCCACTCCTTTGGAAAGTCCAGCCTTTTCTACTGTACACTACCTACCATTTTATCGTTGTCAGTGGGCAGTTCGAACACACATCTCAGCTTGGAGTCCATGAAATCATCTGGCGTTGCATCTTTCCACTGTGGAGATTCAACAAGTAGAAGTTGAGATTGACAAGTAGATGATAAGGTGAACAACACGGATCGATCAGTTGATCACAGGGACCGCTGATGGAATAACAATGAACATGCAATACTGTCAGTTACTTATCTATAGACATTAGAATGTGGAAATGCGGATATATCTGTGTAATATGCCATTTGCTGCCCTCTGCTGGAGAAATCATAAAAAGCATTTTGAATACAGTACTGCAGGATTCTCCAACTGGCAGACCAAATTATTTTATTTGGCCCACTAAATTCTGAGCGAAAACAAAATATGTCGGGGGGGGGGGGGGGTGACATAAGACTAAAAATACCAGCAAATCAGCCCCAAGTGATTTTAATTTTGGAAATCTGTTCCAAAGCATTCCCACGCATAAGAGAGATACAGTATGTGATTATATATCAAATGCAAACAAGATTTTAAATGATTATGTTTTAGTGAAATAGTATATCTGTTTGGGCTTCTTGCGGTCAACAGTATACAAATTATTTGTAATTATGATCAAGCCCCCTGACCAGCCACTGAATCTAGTTGATGATCCCTGCAGTACTGAAACCTGTAAATATTCAAAAGCAGGTTTTCCTTTGATGACATAGCTACTAACATAAAGCACAACATGTATTTGGTAGCAATGTGGACAGGAAAACTTACCACTGCATCCATGTCTGTAGCAGTGGATGGTGCAAAGATTGTCTGTACCATGAATTTATGTTTACTTTTTTCATTGGGGTCATAGTCAAAGGGCTGCAGCATTACTGTTGAGACAGAAGATATGGGGTCAAAACTGGTGTCATGACTATGCATACATATAGGCCTACTGATACATGCATTTGACATTTACATGCCTGATTCGTCTGTACTTGAGGTGGCAAGTAGCCTAGTGGTTAGAGTGTTGGACCATTAACCGAAAGGTTGCTAGATCGAATCCCCGAGCTGACAAGGTAAAAATCTGTCGTTCTGCCCCTGAACAAGGCAGTTAACCCACTGTTCCTAGGTCGTCATTGAAAATAAGAATTTGTTCTTAACTGACTTGCCTAGTTCAATAAAGGTAAAAATTAAAGTCATACATTTAATTAAAGTGGAAATAGTGACAGGATATAATATGTTATTTTTTGATGTTGTTGACAAAAAGGGCTCGTTATACATTTGGCAGCACAGTGAAAAAGGTCTGGAAATACAAACGCCTTACCAGAGACAGTGACAGTGGCTCCTGACTCAATCATGCCGCTGTTGGGCCTTACACAGTACCGGCGAGGTGCCGTAGTCTTCACTTTGAAGCATACTTTTCGGTCAGAGGGATTTTTGAGCTTGAGGTTTGTGGTCACTACATCTGTGAAGGGACCTGCATTGGAGAGAAAGGAGATGGTGTTGAGGGTCAATGGAGTCGCCTGTACAATGCACACACAAGACGCAAATGACAACCAACGTAGACTAGTTACACGCTATGGCAAATGATTTTCTATATAGTAAAATGACCCATTAAAACACAATAGTGTTAACTGTTGGCTAGGCTCAGATAAACATGTAGCTCAAGGCATAAAAAACATAGCCAACTATAATGTGAAAATAGCCTACGGTTACACATAGTTAACTACACCTCGTTCTCAATGTGATGAGCACTAGTGATGCGGTCAACAAAATACCATAACAATGCATGAACTATCTGGACACTGTGCAAAGTGTCAATGAGTGGGATAGCTAGCTAGCATATGAGCGGTCAGTCAATCAGCTTCCTTTAGCTAGCTACTATTTCCATATTCAACAACTGCAATTTTAGCAGTGTCACCCTAGCAAGCTAGTTAAATAAATCCGTGAGAAATAGTACATGTAATGACAGGTCTAGTCAAATCAGAATGTGTTGCTTGTTAGTTGAACCTATCTATCAGGCTAGTTAATGTTATAGTACTTACATGGCCAAACAACCATGTCAGTGATTATTTCAGGCTAACGTTAGCTAGCTATCAATGATCCCTGAGTGACTGACAGCAAACTAACGTTACAGTAGTTATCCGTGTCAATGCCACAGTAAGAAGTCAGCTAACTAGGGTCACTAGAGACCATACGCCCTCCGCGGCTGACGATAAATGTTGTACAGTGATAGCTAGCTAGCTAACTGGGTAGCTAACTGGGTACAGGCCCATAAATCCTCGCTGCCATCTCAAAATGGCGGCGGTAAGCGAGAGGTTTCAGTAGGGTTGTTGAAGCTAACACATCCCCCCCGGAGTCGGTAACGTTAGCTAGCATCTATAAGTGGTAGCTAGCCACCGACATTATTTATCTTACCTTTAAATTTGAGATCATACGGCGGTTCAATAACTATGATCTGCTCCAATTTAGACATTGTGTTGTTGAAAACTGTTCCAAGGAGCCGGTGTTCAGAGCCAAAAAACGTGCACACGAGTTACAGTTGTTACGGGAGCGCGCAAAATACACATCACCGCGAAACCCGCGCTCTTCGCCTGAACCAGAGAGCAGATAATTGTATGTATGAGCAACATAAATATTCTCAAATACATTTGGCCCAATAGAAACGTGTTCCTTTTCAGAGGGTGCCTACAGAGCCAAAATATACAGTTTTCAGAGTTTTATTTAACTTGAAAAAAATAACCCTAAGCTAATAAATTAACAGGGCTGACTAGTCTCAAATGCATGAAAGGCACTGTATATTATTTTTTACATGTGTAGGACAAACATTACATTGTGTTTTAGGTACGCTTATCCACGACTATAACCATATAATTACATATAGTGACTAAGACACTACAAACTTCTTCAAGCATGCCAGTAGCCATCAAAGGTGAGCATTTGCCCACTGAAGTCGGTTACAACGTCGAATTGCAGTCAGGTCAAGACCTTGGAGAGGACAACAGGCATTCAGACGAGCTTCCCTGACATGGTTTCTGACAGTTTGCGCAGAAATTCTTCCCGTTGTTCAAACCCACAGTTTCATCAGCTGCCAGGGTGGCTGGTCTCAGATGATCCCTCAGGTCAAGAAGCCAGGACCGGTCTGTGGTTATGAGGCCAGTATGGAAGTACTGCCAAATTCTCAAAACAAGGTTGGAGGTGGCTTATGGTAGAGAAATTGACATTAGATTGTTTGGCAACAGCTCTGGTAGACATTCCTGCAGTGCTCCAGCAAAACTTGAGACATCTGTGGCATTGTGTTGTGTGACAAAACGGCACATTTTAGAGTGGCCTTTAACTGTCCCCAGCACAAGGTGCACCTGTGTAAGTATTATACTGTTTAATCAGCTTCTTGATATGCCACACCAATCAGGTGGATGGATTATCTTGGCAAAGGAGAAATTCTCACAGAGATGTAAACAAATTTGTGCACAACATTTGATAGAAATATGCTTTTTGTGCTTATGGAAAATGTCTGTGATGTTTTATTTCAGCTCATGAAACATGGGACCAACACTTTACAATTTGCGTTTATATTTATGTTCAGTACAATTCATATTAAACAAATAATTGGGCGTTGTACTTTACTATCAACAGTAACGCCTCTTGGTGGGGTGGTGATTTCTTCACCGATTTTATACTATCCGGACCGCTCGTTCATTTGTAACGGCAGTTCCTGTATTCTCCCTCCAGTTGTTACCCCATCTGCACAGACCGCTTTAAATGTAGGACCAGGACAAGATGGCGGGTACGTAGTCTATTTACGCTAGCTTCGGGAAAATGCACAATTCCGTCCCATTTTTTTAACAGTTTCGAGTGAAAGTCGATACAGCAAAACAATTTAGTAATAGATTGAGTATCTTTTGATTCCGTTTTTGGTTGTTTTTAACAGATATATCTTTACTCCAAGAGGATTCCCAGGAGGAGTTGGACGGATGTAAGTTTGTCCCTGTGTTTTCAGTTTTGGAAATTGATAGCTAGCCGTGCAATGCATGCAATGATTGCCTTGTCGGCTCTCTGGAGTTCACGGGTCTGTGTGGGCCTTGGGTAGACGAGTTGGACTGTCCCCTTTCTTTGCAACTTCTTCGATGTGTAGTGAGTTATAATCACGTCCTACTTTTTTTAAAAATGCTCTCAAAAGTAGTTTCGTAAAAGCTAACAATCGTGCGCTAGCCTCTCCGATAGCCAAGCAGCCAGCTAGCCTCCCCGATAGCCAAGCAGCCAGCTAGCCTCTCCGATAGCCAAGCAGCCAGCTAGCCTCTCCGATAGCCAAGCAGCCAGCTAGCCTCTCCGATAGCCAAGCAGCCAGCTAGCCTCTCCGATAGCCAAGCAGCCAGCTAGCCTCTCCGATAGCCAAGCAGCCAGCTAGCCTCTCCGATAGCCAAGCAGAGTAACCACTGCATTACATTTGATTATGATCGTCTCGCTTTCTTCGCTAACTAGGTTCTCAACCTAATACATCAAGCTTACATGTAGGATTGTTAACCTAGCTCGGCCAGCTAGCTAGCTACCACCCATAGTGGAGGGAGGTTTCTGTTACATCAGATATGGAACCCAGTTAAGCCCTACGACTGTAGCCTGACACTTCCTGAACTGGACTATGAGGCTTGCTAGTATTTTGCAGCCAATCTAAATTAGTATGATATAACAACTAGCCAGCTACCTATTTTCTATTACTATCCAGTATGCATATTAGACAATTTGGTGACTGATAAATTGTAGCGAAAGTGGGAAGTTTATACACCTAGCCTGGCTATTGTGGAAAAACTGGGATTTGCATTTACCATACACTGTACAAGCTAGGTATTTATGTTGCAATATGATAGATTGCTTTGTTTCAGTCGTGCATTTTGCAACATACCCATACCATTGCAAGAACAGTCATGCAACAAGTCCACCTACAGATCACTACCATCATCCTTTAGATCCCCACCTGCTTGTATACTATGTGTATTCGCTGTATTTCAAGGACTTCTTCATGTTTCTTTCACCAAATCTGTCATTTTCACTTTTGCACTTCCCCCCCCGGACTGCATTCTCCTAACCACTGTTGATATGCTAATAGATTTAGCATTGGGGCCAAGCTTCTGCCACCACTGCATGTCACCTCATCACTGTCCCTCACCGGCCTGACTGGGTACGTGGTGGTGGGTGCCTCTCATGCACAATATTCCCAATGTCTCTAATAGTTGGTGTGGATGACTACAGCTCAGAGTCTGACGTCATTATTATACCTTCAGCCTTGGATTTTGTATCGCAAGATGAGATGCTGACTCCTCTTGGAAGATTGGATAAATACGTCGTTAGTGAAAATATTTTTAACAGGTAAATGTCCAATGGAATGTTATTAAAACTCACTTTTTTGAAGACTTAAATATTTTTCTTTTTAGAATATTTAAAATCACATTTTGTTATGACTTCCAGACAGATGGTGGCACGAAGTTTGTTGGACACACTAAAAGCAGTGAGTGAGGATGAGAGGGACTGTATCGGCGTCTTGGAGAGAGTGGGTCGACTTGCTGATGACTCGGGTAAGACCCCATCGGTTTGTAAGGGGCGTTTGTTTCATATTTAACGACTGACTGTAGTGAAAACTGGCTGTTGTGTATATGAACTGGCTGTGTGTGTCTGCATGCCCTGGACATGCCCTTATTTCTGTCATGAAGTAGTCTGTCTGTTCTCTTGGCTGGCCACTAGTGCAGAGGAGAGAGACCCATGAGTGTTTTTGATGGAGGGATGTAGGTAACTGCACCGAGATGCCATTTCATACAGGTGAAAAGTTTGTCTTGAGTTTTCCAGCCAGTCCCAGTTTGCTCCCTTGGCCCTGTAAGGTGCAGGTAGTCTAAAGGTGTCAGCATGCTTCAGTTCAGCTCGCATACTCCCTTAAAATACCTTAATTTGAAAAACGAGGAAAATCGGCAATAGTGATGTTTGTCCATTTTGAGATGCTGTAGCCAGTATACACTTCCTCAAAATAGTCTGAATGAATCCAAGACAACTCAAGAAATCTGTCATTCATTTTGAAGTTCTTGCCGAAGAGCTCTTAGTCACACAATTTTTACATCTAAGATGTTTGGTGCATATTTTTCAATGAAAAAAATTGCATAAAATGAGTTGTCCCTCGTTGAATGACAGCCGTTATTGAAATTTCTCTACTTTTGACCAATCGCAAACAAAGGGGCGTAGACTTCGGGCTCCGAACTTTGACTTGCTTCCATTAAAAAAAATGTGTACCCGAACAGCCCCACAAAAAAAAGTCCAAAACGAACAAACTTATCAAAATGTCATAAAATATACACAAACTCTACTGAACTGTTTTGGCTGGGAAGTGTGCAGATACCTTAAAGGAATATAGAGGAAGGTGCATCACTGCTTATACATGTCCAGTAGGGATTAGAAAATATATTGGGATTTGGGCATTTATTAGTTGGGATAACTAATAAGTTACCCCAACTAAAAAAAAAATTGTGCAATGGTCAGGTCTCTGTAGTTCTCTGTAGTGGCCTAGCAGTGTCCTTGTAAGTGCAGGGCATCTCTTTCAGCGTAATGCAGTAGCCCTGCATAATGGTGCAGGCATACATTAGAGCAGCAACCAGTTCCCTTAACCCTGGAGTAAACTGACCATAGAGGATCTTTGTCAGTCAGTGGGCATGTAGTTGTTTAAAATACATCAAAATAAAAACAACTGTTTTCCCATCGCATCACGCTGGGTGTGCTTCGGGGACATTCTGGCCCCGCCGGGTAAAACGGAGAGTCAGCATCCTTCTCACAGCTTTTTATTAGTGTGTCTTTAAAATATAGGCTTAACTAAATTTACACCTGAAGTTAAGACAATCTTAGCTGTGTTTCTGCAGACAATTTCTTTGGACAAATAATATCCTCCTCTGGTCCCAGGGCATCCAGCCAGGTGTCAGTCATTGTTGAACACTTGTGCTGCTGTCTGATGATGAAACCAGGCCCTTTTTGTCATTGAAGACATTTGATCTTCAGGCTTTATTGACCCCCTTTTCTACTGTCCTTAAAATACCTCTTAAGTGTTTTTAAAATGTCTGACCTTTCTCTCTTCAGAGCCCTCTGTAAGAGCAGAACTAATGGAGCAAGTTCCTCACATGGCCATTTTCTGTCAGGAGAACAGACCTTCCATTCCGTTTGCCTTCTCTAAGTACCTGCTACCGATCGTGGTGAGATACCTTGCTGACCAGAACAACCAGGTAAGGGAGGTGTGTGATAAGAATACATTACATTCTCCTCTTTTTTTTTTTTGTATTGTTCAACATACTTTGTTCTGTTTTTTTTTTTTTTTTTTTTTTTTTTTTTTAATTGCCTCTCACTCGCTTTCTCTAGCCATTGGCACATGTTAGTTAAACATCTGTTCAGCGACAATAAATTAAGCTTATAGATGTTATTCTACCTAATGTTATTAATTGCGTCTGTATAATGATTGTGATATCTCGCCAGGTCAGGAAGACCAGCCAGGCGGCCCTGCTGGTGCTGCTGGAGCAGGAGCTGATTGAGAGAGGGGACATAGAGACCCTGGTGTGCCCCGTTCTGGTGGACCTGACCGCCCCCGACAGCAACGACGACGTCAAGACGGAAGCCATGGCCGTGAGTCACGTGACCAAGGAGATGCCTGAAATGGCACCCTATTCCCTATAAGTGCACTCCTAAGTAGCTTTGTTGGTCAAAAGTGGTGTAATACATATGAGAATAGAAGGTGCAGTAGTGTAGAGATGGTGGTCAGGGAACATGACCCACACAACATTATGACATTATCAGGCAGCTACTATGCCACGTTTTTAGATATGATCAAATACAAAAAGTTGAATAAGGTTGACCCCTTTTGTTTTATTTACCATAGCTGTGATTTCTAGAAGCAGCCTGCAGCCAGCATTCAAATTAATGTTTGCTCTTCTGCGGATAGTGCAAGCAAAGGGTATTTCAAAGTTGTCTGTAGAACGCAGATAGTTTTGTTGTGACATTTTAGTTCAAACCACCGTGCTGTGTGAGAAGGATCCTGACGGACAATGTATTTTGACGCTCTGTTTTTGTGGCTGTAGATCATCTGTAAGATGGCCCCCATGGTAGGCAAGGACATCACCGAGCGCCTCTTCCTGCCCCGCTTCTGTGAGATGTGCTGCGACTGCAGAATGTTCCACGTGCGCAAGGTCAGTAGAGACTAAACTAGGGTTGTGTTCATAAGGCACCAAACAAATGAAAATGGACTGAAATAGGAGGGACTAGCTGGACTCAGCACATGTTTCTTTCCCCCTGTTAACATTTTTAAATGTCTTTTGTTGTGCCTTAATGAACACGACCCTGGATTAGATCACCCCCAAGCAGTGGCTATACACTCACTCAGATTTCCCCAACTTTTCAGATTTTATTTGTTTAACATATTGTTAAATCTGCTTGGGGTTGGAGTCATTGTTTTAGAAGAGGTCATTTTTGTGTGTTTGTGGCAGGTTTGCGCTGCAAACTTTGGCGACATTTGCAGTGTTGTTGGAGGAGAGGCAACAGAGGAACTCCTGGTACGTGTTGACTTCTTTTGGTTTCATTCTTTCTCAGCCAACTGACTTGCTAACTTTGTTTGCTTCCAGCGACACACCAGGGTTTACTTAAATGAGTCATCTAAAAGCCAGAAGTTTCTGTTGCACATGCCGTTCCCAACTGCCACTTTTCCAACTCTTTCTCTGAATTCTCAGCATATTGTTCTCTGTGTTGTGACATTGAGATTGTAACGGGTAAAACATTGATTGTCCTCTCTCCACTCAGTAGCTCGACCTTGTGTGACGATGAAACTGCATTCTAAGCTTTGACTGAAACACTTTTTTTTTTAACTTGTCATCTCGCTCTCTCCCCCACCTCTCTCCTTTCCTGCCCAGTTGCCCCGCTTTTTCCAGCTCTGCTCGGACAACGTGTGGGGGGTGAGGAAGGCCTGCGCTGAGTGCTTCATGACTGTTTCCTCGTCCACCTCGCAGGAAGTGCGCAGGACCAAGCTATCGTCGCTTTTCATCAGCCTCATCAGTGACCCCTCCCGATGGGTGAGCACCGAGCAGAAATTTTGGTCAACCCACATCTTAAATGGAAACTAAATACTTAAGCGTAGGCATTAAACATTGACCTGCTGGGGCCAGAGTTCTACTCTTAATCCTCTAGGTATTTTGCTGTTAAGGGAACTAACTTGTCCACTGTATCTCAGTTGGTAGAGTATGGCATTTGCAACGCCAGGGTTGTGGGTTTGATTCCCATGGGAGACCAGTAAGAACAAATATGAAATTAAAGTGTATGCACTCACTATGCCCTGGATAAGAGCGTCTGCAAAATGTAAAATTAAACTCCCTTTTTAGAGTAAATACATTTAATTTTTACTGCAGGGCCTGTGGGTAGTCGGTAGCCCACTTCGGGGAACATTCACTTGACATATTTTACCAGGATGTCTGAGGCCAACTTCCTTATTTGAATGCACAACTTGGCTACTTCTCTTTTACAAGAGTGTCTGCTAAATGACTGTAGAGTAATTGACATGTCATACTTGTTTGTTCCTTGACCTCTGTCTCTCTTACTGTGTGTCAGGTGCGCCAGGCTGCCTTCCAGTCGCTTGGCCAGTTCATCTCCACGTTCGCCAGCCCCAACAGTGTGGGCCAGTACTTCAGAGAGGGGGAGGAGGGCAACTGTGTCCACTCACAGAACAGGTGCAGCCAATTTGGGCATCTAAAAGGGAATATTGATTTGAATGGTATTTCTTTCAGTGAAGAAAATACACCAAGCTTGTATTGTACTGCTTGTTTGTAACATGCTTCCTCTCTCTCTCGCTCTCAGTATTGAAGAGAAACCACTGAATCTGGACACTACAGACCTTTCCCTCAGCGCAAACACAGATGACCCTCAGAGGCGGGGGGATGACTCTCCTGTACGCACAAATGGCAACCACGTAGAGGGTTGTCTACAACAGGACTGCATTTCCAACCATGCCCAGGGGGACCACAGCGAGGGGGAGCATGGGGGGTTTTGCCGGACAGAGGAGGAGATGGGTATAATGGACGTGGCAGAGCAGGGGGGTGGGGAGCAGACGGCGGAGGCTTTGGCGGATGCCCTGGACGGTCCCGAGTGCCCCTGTGGGAAGGAGGCTTCCTCGCTCGCCCCCAACCCGGACTCCTCGGAGAAGGAGGGAGACTCTACCAGCACAGCAGGGGCTCAGGAAGAGGAGAAAGCCCCTTCAGTGGCTACTGAGAGCACTAAGAACGAGCCACAGCCACATGAGAAACGCACAACCTCTAACGAGAAGGACGACTCACCAGCAGACATATTGGCGCCCTCATCCTTCTCCCTCCCTGAACCAGCAGAGGAGGAGTCCCCCTACGTCAGTCCTCAGGACAATATCCCTGAGCAGGAGCTCTACAACTCCTTCCACTTCTGGAGGTTGCCCATCGCTGAGATGGACCTGGACATGGAGCTGCTCCAGCAGGGGGAGAGGGTCCCGGAGGAGCCCCCCTGCTACGTCTCCTCCAGTCAGGGCAAGGCTAAAGCCTCGGCCCCAGTCCTGGATAGGAAACAGCTGGAAGAGCTGATCGAAAACCTGGAGCCTCATATTGATGACCCCGACGTGAAAGGTGAGCTGTGCTGTGTGTAAAGCTGTATCTTGACCTCCCTGTCAGCGGTCTACACTCTACTGCTGAGATCACGAGAAGCTGCTTTCTTCAATACCATACGTAGAAATGTAACTCAATAAGAGGTGGTTATTTTGGTAACTGTTGCAATTCATGGTTGTGCATCTATTCATATAGGGACAGTGGCTCAGTGTATTGGCTGAATGCAATTATATTGTAAGAGAAGTTGTCATGGAGGGTGAAATCCCTCAGGTTATAAATAGACTAATCCTTAACCAGAGCAAGCAGCGAAATTCTATACGTTTTTTAATTATTAACATTCCTCTGCTGTGATTGGACAGAAGAATCTCTTTCACATGTAGAGTAGTGCTCCGAGCCGAACCCTATAGGCCAATGGTGTGAGAGACTAGCCTTTGATTCCAGTCTGTGTTTTTGGTGGAATTGAAACCCTTAATGTCGCATGTGAGCCTGGCACCTGGCCATTTCACACAATAGAAACCGGAAGTCATATTTGGGCCGATTGAAAGAGAGGGGTAAAATAGAAAACCGGTAGAGGTGTGGTGTGGCCTATGTTACAAATGGCACAATGAAAGGAAGAGGCGTTGTCAGAGGGTCCCCGAAAGCACTAGAAAGAAACTTCAAACTAAAGCAGTTTGTCGCTAAACAGTTTTTCCTTCAATCTTCGTTTTATGTGCGAGCCTCCTCATTGTCTGCCTATAGATGCAATCCTATCATGCTGCATGTAATGAACTCCGGTAGTCTCGGCCAGGGATGGACAACTCCTGTCTTCAGGGGCCAGAGTTCTGTAACACTGCCCTGCCATCCCTAGCAAACACAGCTGATTTAAACTAATTACATTCCAAATTGAGTCGTTGATTATTGGAGTCAGGTGTGTTGACTGAGGCACTAATCAGACCCCTGAGGACTGGAGTTACCCAGGGTTAGACCTATACTCCAGAACACTTCTGTGTTCCAGTACTTGTTTGTTTCTAAAATGGGTCACATGAATTTAATGATCTGTCACTGAGTTACATGCACACAATAATGCAATTTTTTAAAAATTTTTTTTTTTTATTGTAGGTAGTCAGATTAATATAGTAGTTTGATTTAAAATGTTTACAGGCTTTGCAAGAAGAATAATCTGATATCAGGCTAACTGATGTCACTCTGAAAAATGCAGAAAATCACCAATCTAAATAAACATTCCACCACAGCAACCATGTAAAAAAAAAAAAAAAAAAAAAAAAGGGGGTGGATCAGCTTAATATTGTGGAAGTTTGCTTCCAATGTAATTGTCTGCATCATTTCCAATCCCCCATATTTTTTATATATATTAGTTCTTCCTTTCTGATGTCCATCCAGTTTGATTTCTATTTGTAACTGTGCTATTTCACAAAAGTTCTGAACCTGTATACATTTTATAGATCCCGTAGGTTTTTGCATTGTTTATCTTGTTTTTAGTCCCACCCTGCAGCTCCACTCAATCCCTCCCATCTGTCTCTCAACATCATCCATTTCGGATTTCTATTTGCCATATATTTTTCAACGGTGCCGTGATGCTTCACAAAATAATTGAACCTTTCTATTCTCATAGCTTCTACAGATTGTAAATGAAAAAATTATTTTTTGCTAAAACAATTATATATTTTATTGATTGACTATGGCTTTTCAAATCACCCAGTATTGCTATCTGCAGCATTAGTTCAAGGCAAACGTTGCAATTCTTTAGCCATTCCTGGACCTGTGACCATAAACAAGCCACATGGACAATACCAAAATAAATGATCTAATGACTCTGCCTCCTCACAGCAGAATCTGCAGAGCTGGGAAGGTTGTATCCCCCATATATATAACATTCTATTAGTTGCAAGAATGTTGTATAGAAATTGAAAAATTAGAAGTTTTGAATCAGTGTTTTGCGTATCAATTCGTAAACCATGTGCCATGGAATGGGTACATCAAATCTCTTCCCAACTATTTTGCAATTTATATGGCACAGCTGTCAGGTTTTCTTTTTGGTCCTTAAATTAAAACATATACCAATTTAATTTATCACACTTTTCTTTAACCATTTGTGTTCTTTAATACAGGGCCGACATACAAGTTCCTTACTTTTTTCCACTTGCCTCTTCCATTTTTTTGTGGTAATGCTGCAATTAATTGGTTGTAATTTTGGGTAGAGCAGACATCTCCTGTTCAGGAGATGCACTGAAGCACAATGACTGACTCTGCTTAGCCTTGCCAGATTTACAATCTGCTCTTCCTCGTCTGTAAAGATGAGCCCCTTGTCGGTGCTTAGGGCCAGTGCAGTGGCTCCTTTCCTTGGTTTTGAGTGTGATCTGTTGTGAAGAGGGCCGGCTGTAAGCCCAGACAAGGGCTCCCTGTTGTGCATATGGCACAAAGAACGCTTGTTTGACAATGACACGTGCGCACACACACAGGCCTCGATGGGCTGTTTTATACACTCACGGTAATGGTGTCACAACAAGGAGGAATAGGTCTCCTAGACGCTTCAGGTATATCATAGAATGAGCACAGGCAGGGTAGCCTAGTGGTTAGTGTTGGACTAGCAACCGGAAGTTCAAACCCCCGAGCTGACATGGTACAAATCTGTCGTTCTGTCACAGAACAGGCAGTTAGCCCACTGTTTCTAGGCGTCATTGAAAATAAGAATTTGTTCATAACTGACTTGCCTAGTTAAATAAAGGTAAAATAAAAAATTAGCAATATGGTAGTTTCTCTAGGCTGAAGTTGTATTATTTGGCAATAATACAGGTTACCCCTTGGGCTTTGTTTCTGAACATGGTGACCGAGCAATGTGGAACTCACCTGCTCATCCATGCCCCCCCCCCCCCCTCCCTTCCTGCAGCACAAGTGGATGTCCTGACAGCTGCTCTGAGAGCCACAACCATGGACTCTCACCTAGAGGATGCCTTCCTGGAGCCCCGGGACAGCCAGGGGGGAAACCACTACGACAACCCCTTTGGAGTGCACCAGATGCCCCTTATAGGACACCATTCAGACATGGAGGTGAGTGGGTGGAATGGTGTCACGCCTATAGAGAGAAATGAACTGTAGGGTTGTCATGTTTGACCTGTGATTTAATCCCGGTGTCTTTGTAGAGGCGAAACTCCACCCTGCAGATGCACCATGGCGATGACTCTGAGCTGAGCGATAGCAGCTTCAGTCCAGAGGACGAGAAGAAATCCAAGCATCAGGACGTGATCCCTCAGGCCCTGCTAGACCAGTACCTGTCCATGACGGACCCTTCCAGAGCTCAAACGGTGGACATGGAGATCGCCAAGCACTGTGCCTACAGCCTGCCTGGTGTGGCCATGACCCTGGGCAGACAGAACTGGCACTGTCTCAGGGACACCTATGAGACCCTGGCCTCTGACATGCAGGTGTGTCTACGCTCCTCTTCTGTCTTGGCTACATCTCACTGACACCTTCTGTCAATTGTACTGTAAATGTTTTTGAGGAAAAATACGGGTTTTCTCTTCAGAAGTAGTTTTTGCCCCCCCCCGGTTCCAGTTCAACCTCAACACTCCTCACCATGGAACACATTCACTAGAACACCACTTTGTGGAACGTTTAGGTAGATCTGGATTGTGTATAACTGGCATGCCTCGCTCACTTGTAGCGTAAGCTCTAATTGTGACGCTTGCATCTGCATGTTCCATAACGTTGGTCCTCCTGAATGTGCCCCCATGGTTAGTATGTAGCCAGGCAGTGTGGCTCTCTCACTGTGGTCTATTTCCTCCTCCCCTGCCAGCTGGTTGCTGTCAGGGAGGGTGCTTTGACAGACTGGACCTAGACTGGAGCATGGCTCAGGTTTGCTTTTCTTTCTGGTCCTCCTCAAGCACCTTTGTATTGTGATTCTCCAAGCCCAATGTGTGGTTCCTTGGCTTTCCAAATGCAGTCCTCCAAAAACAAACTTTTATCCTCTTACCTTTCAGTTGTCAACACCAAAGTTTGCCAGCCTGCAAGGAATGACATTTTGCCCTAGGCACAACAGCTGAAGGGCTTGACACTATTGGCTCAGACTCTCAACCCCCCCCCCCAAATCAGCGAGTTGGAAGCCTGAGGACTGGAGTTGGCTCGCGGTGTGATTCCCCTATGTCTCCGGTGCTGTCTCCCCCTGGCCGGGCCGCACCCTTTGTCCCACTTTTATACACGCCTTCTAACATCACTGGGTCTTCCTGGGCTCTAATGTCTCTCTCCCTTCTCCAGTGGAAGGTGCGTCGGACGTTGGCCTTCTCCATCCACGAGCTGGCCCTGATCCTGGGGGACCAGCTGACTGCTGCGGACCTGGTGCCCGTCTTCAACGGCTTCCTCAAGGACCTGGATGAGGTGCGGGTAGGGGTCCTCAAACACCTCTACCACTTCCTTAAGGTCAGTCGGCACCTCTTTCTTTGGCACTCGCATCCAATAAGAGAAGACTTGATCAATATTTTAAAAGAATACGAATAGAAATGATCATTAGAATGGATGGGTTACCTTTTTATTGTGTTGTCACGAGGAGTTGACTGCAGCTCATAATGGTTCATATTTCCCGTAGTAATGATAGGATCCAGTGTGCTGTGGTGTGGTCCTCAGGGGATCAACCACCTCTCTTTCTCGCTCCCTCTCCCTCTAGCTGCTGCACCAGGACACGCGGCGTAAATATCTGTACCAGCTCCAGGAGTTCCTGGTCACAGACAACAGCCGCAACTGGCGCTTCCGATCAGAGCTGGCAGAGTAGGTTCTTCCCTGTTACCACACTTCATGTAATCCATTTATTTCCCCCTGTGACCTTAGTTGTCACACACGCCATTAGTAGCCAGAGAAGTAGCACGACATAGTGACGTTCCTGTACTGTATGGGTGAGGGAGTTATTCATAGAAGTAGCTTTTTCCAAGATGTCTGTTTTGGTGACATTAGGTTCTATGGGTCAGGGTAATCTGTATCTCCTCTGTGTTCTCAGACAGCTGGTGTTGTTACTGGAGCTGTACAGTGGTCAGGATGTGTATGACTACCTTCGACCCCTGGCCTTCAGCCTATGTCTGGACAGAGTATCCTCTGTACGCTGGACCTCCTACAAACTGGTACGTCACAGCCAGCGACACCCCAGTCCCCCCGGACACGGTCACGGCCTTCCTGATGTCTTTCTTTACCAGTAGACCTTTTTGTCTTAGTTTGGACACACCTATACATTCAAGGGTTGTTCTTTATTTTTACTATTTTCTATAATAGTAAAGACAAACTAACCAAGAAAGTGTTAAACAAATCAAAATATATTTAATATCATATTTCTTCAAAGTAGTCACCCTTTGCCTTTTGATGATAGCTTTGCACACTCTTGGTGTTCTCTCAACCAGTTTCACCTGGAATGCTTTTCCAACAGTCCTGAAGGAGTTCCCACTTACGGTGAGCACTTGTTGGTTGCTTTTCCTTCACTCTGCTGTCCAACTCACCCCAAACCATCTCATTTGGGATGAGGTCGGGTGATTGTGGAGACCAGGTCATCTGATGCCGCTCTCCATCACTCTTCTTCTTAGTCAAATAGCCTGTACACAGCCTCACAATCTCAAATATGGACTCATCAGACCAAAAGACTGATTTCCACCGGTCTACTGGCTATTGCTTGTGTTTTTTGGGCCCAAGCAAGTCTCTTCTTATTATTGGTGTCCTTGAGTAGTGGTTTTCTTTGCAGCAATTTGACCATGAAGACCTGATTCAAAGTCTCCTGAACAGTTGATGTCTGTTATTTGAACTCTGAAGCGTTTATTTGGGCTACAGTTTCTGAGGCTGGTAACTAATGAACTTATCCTCTGCAGCAGAGGTAACTCTTGGTCTTCCTTTCCTGTGGCAGTCCTCGTGAGAGCCAGTTAACTCTAATGAACTTATCCTCTGCAGCAGAGGTACCTCTGGGTCTTCCTTTCCTGTGGCAGTCCTCGTGAGAGCCACTTTCATCATAGATCTTGATGGTTATTGTGACTGCACTTGAAGAAACGTTTAAAGTTCTTAATTTTCTGCATTGACTGACCATGTCTTCAAGTAATGATGGACTGTCGCTGTTCTTTACTTGTTTGAGCTGTTCTTGCCATAATATGGGCTTGGTCTTTTACCAAATAGCCATATCTTCTGTATACCACACCCGTATCTTGTCACAACACTACTGATTGGCTCAAATAAAGAAAAAGCCTTGAATGAGTAGGTGTGTCCAAACGTTTGACAGGTACTGTGTGTGTGTACATACACTACGGTTCAAAAGTTTGGGGTCACTTAGAAATGTCCTTGTTTTTTGAAAGAAAAAAATCATATTTTTTTTGTCCATTTTTATAATAACATCAAATTGATCATAAATACAGTGTAGACATTGTTAATGTTGTAAATTACTATTGTTACTGGAAATAGCAGATGTTTTTTTTTTAAACATTTTTTTTAATGGAATATCTACATGGGTGTACAGAAGCCCATTATCAGCAACCATCATTCCTGTGTTCCAATGGCACGTTCTGTTAGCCATCCAGGTTTATCAATTTAAAAGGCCAATTGATCATTAGAAAACCCTTTTGCATCTAGTAGTATTTCGTAATGTTACACCACCACATCTTTGGTAAATATTTATCCCTCCCTACCATTTCCACATATCTAGAACATTTCTCATGTTTTGCTCAACATGCAGAGCAGGGCGACGTCCTGCTTACAGACATCAGCAACAACACAATTCAAGTCTGCTAAAGATGGCCGCTATTGTCTCTTCCCAATATTAGCCTTTCACTGAGGCATACCCTGATTGGGAAGAGATCATAGTAGTAGTTTAGTGATCACTCAGCACAAAAAAAATCACTATTCCGTTCAAGACGTCACCCCTCTGTATGATGTCATATTACTGAGTCCATCTTGTAAGTTCTCTGGGCTTCATTTACCCAGAATTTGATGAAAATTGATACACGAAAAGGAATACGTAATATTTATTGTATATTGTTAGGTGAGTGAGATCATCAGGAAGGTGGCGTCGTGCCAGGCGCTGCTGGCAGACTTCCTGAGTGAGCTGGTAGAGAAGTTCTGCCACTCCTCCAAGTGGTCGGGACGACAGGCCTTCGCTTTCATCTGTCAGGTGAGGACATCTTTGGCGATAAACTGTGTATATACCGGGGTTACCATTTTTAAGCTTGTTTAGAAGTTATTTGTAGCTACTTTTAAGTAAATACCTGCAGTCAACTTGTGCAATACATTAGGAAATGAAGCACATTGCGCTGTTCCTTTTCACCCGTGACATTATTTTTCATTATGAAGCTTACCGGTAGTCCCCAGTCACATGTTTGCTTACAAGCACACAACGATGAGTCTGCCAGCAGAGCCCTGTGAGTCACTCACTGTTGTGCAGCGTTCACCAGGTGATCTAGTTACAGTATGGAATTCATAACTAAATGTTTACCAGCTAGATATCTTACAACTATTCAGTGAACTGTCTAAAATGTGCTAAATGCTCTGCGGTGGTGTATTTGGTTTGCTAATTTAGCTTCTTGCGACATCAAGTTTCTCTTGGTAACAGTGGAGTCCCCTCCTGGATCAATAGCCTTGCGGTCTAATATTTGTTTTGTATGTGCAGCAAAGTGTGAGTAGCATTTTTGTGTTACTTGTATAACTTTGCTCTGGGATGTCTGTCCTGCAAATAGTATCTCAGACTTTATAAAATGTTCCCAATTTGCTTGTTAGCATTTAGCTAGCATTTGACATGAATTCTTTATTTAACCAGGGTAAAGCCCATTGAGACCGTTTTATTTTTTATTTTTACTTGTTAGCATCACTATTACTAACATTTGGATTAAAGGGATTTGACAACAGTGCCCCTTGTGTTCAGTGCCAGTATTACCAAATATCCCGGGATGGCACAAGGTCGGTATGACAACCGCCCAAGCCTATTCATCGTTCTTCTTCTCTTGTCATCTCCTGGCCTATACAACACCAATAGTCATCCAATAGGCCTAACCAAATAAACAAGTTAAATTCTGTCTGAACTGCTTTACTTTCTTCCCTTTAGAGTGGTGTATGTTTACGATCCTAGAAAATGACTTGGGCTGTATTTATTTCTCATAGGGTAAGGTAACGTCAGCAGTGTTTTGCACGGTCGTTGACAGGATATCTGCCATGGTTTTTTGTAATCGTTTTTTTTTTTCATTGGAATTTCACAATTTTCTCCAACATTAAGAGCTACAGTTACAAAGGTATATAAAATAAGAATAACAAAGAACAAACAGACAAATTAAACACAGTTTCAGTTTAAATAAAGGAATTAGGTCCAACACATGGTACGTACAGTGTAATCCTGAGACAAGTCATCTACCACCACTAAGTCAATCCTTGCAGCGTAATGGCTGATAAATCAGGTTCTAGGTAATTCAAATAAGGTTCCCACACTTAGAAGAACTGATCTGTTTTAGGATGTAATGTACATGTCAGATTTTCCAATGGAACCCGTTCAAATAGTATCTTATGCCAGTCCCTTCTATTAAGGGATCTTGTCATTAAATCCACTTTAAGAGGATGTTTTTCATCACTGTGATGGAAAGGATTGTAAAGCCTCATCTTTGCCACCGAAGTAACATGCCTATTGGGGAGAACTAACGTCAAAGAAATTAGGTTCAATTCTAGGGTCCCCCCCCCCCCCCTTTAACATTAGACCAGTACCTTTTTGTAGTTTGTCTACGGTCACATTCCAATGTGTTAGGGTGCCTGTATCAGTTTGACATTTTAGACATGGATGAGGTGCTGAAAGCTTGTCTGATTTGGGGATGTATGCAACCTGTGTATTCTTAATTGGATTGCTCTTGTACGATTACAGCTAGATAATGTTTTGCATATCTCCAAATGTCCTCCCACATCCTTGTCAATAGTAATAGAAAATTACCCCCCGCCCCCTGTGTCAACAGTTTAAAAAGGACCTTAAAGCATCACAATAAATGTAGACATTTTCCTTTGTCATTTTGGACAATGAGAAACACATCAGGGTGGCTTATCAAGGTGGTGCTCTTCAAAAAGTGTCTTACGTGTAGAAAGCAGGAGAAAGTCCAGCTCAACCGTCTCCTCAAATTACAAAATATTTTCAGCAAATTAAAAAGTTCTGTCTGCCTATGCCCTTTATTAAGCCAAATGTTAGCCAGCAATCCAGGTACAAAAAAATCTAGGTGGTTAAGAGCAGAGGTTAGTTTGGGCTTTCCTAAAAAAACAACATTGAACTGACCGCCATGCTTTGAGTGCGTTAAGTGTAATGGGATTATTGTAGTAGTC
Source organism: Oncorhynchus masou masou (assembly GCF_036934945.1). Taxonomy (NCBI): domain Eukaryota; kingdom Metazoa; phylum Chordata; class Actinopteri; order Salmoniformes; family Salmonidae; genus Oncorhynchus; species Oncorhynchus masou. The sequence goes on along the minus strand of NW_027016623.1, from coordinate 100,094 downwards.
TTTTATAGATTTTGAAGCTTCTGAAAAATACAAGATCTTGAGCACAGGCAGGGTAGCCTAGTGGTTAGTGTTGGACTAGTAACCGGAAGGTTGCAAGTTCAAACCCCCGAGCTGACAAGGTACAAATGTGTCGTTCTGCCCCTGAACAGGCAGTTAACCCACTGTTCCTAGGCCGTCATTGAAAATAAGAATTTGTTCTTAACGGACTTGCCTAGTTAAATAAAGGTAAAATAAAAGTCTCCAATAGAATCTGGCAATATTGTCGTCTGAAGTCTTGCCTTGTGTTTACTCCATATGAAAGAACTTAACCAGCCGTTCATGGCTCTGATTACCTTATTGTACCGTAAGACTGAGACAATTTGGATTGGGTAAAGTAGGTCAAATGTTAATTTAAGAGGTATACTCTACCCATCCATGAAATCAGAAGAGTTGCAGCGCTCCAGATCCTGTCTCATTGTGTCAAATAAGGGAACAAAATTGTCTTGTACATTTTGCTGGAATTGAGGAATTATGAATATACCCAGATACATTAAACTTGGAGACTATTTTTGAAAGGAAAGGGAGGGGTAAGACTACCAAGTGGCTTAGTCTCTGATCTAGTAACGTTGATCTTGTAGCCTGAGAATACACTGAATAATTCAAGAATATTAACAAGCGGTGTAATTTGAAGTCTCTGGGCTAAAGATGAATATCCAAACAGTCAGCTGCCAAGGATTTTTAATTACAGTTTTTAATTGGAGGTCCATTTTTTATTTGAAGAGCCTTTTAGTTTCCCCACCCTCATATTACACAGTGGACTAAGTTGCTATGGTAGCTATGAGGACACTGCTTTCAACGGGCCACTTGACATTGTCCTCAACATTTTATTTGATAACACGAGTGGCACCATTCTCTGTTCCACAATGTCTATTGTGTTGGAGGACAATGAGATCATGATGACTGAGTGGTCAAGTGTGTTAACGCACAAACACAACAGAAAGCGCGTGTGTGTCGTGCATGCACACACAGAATCACACACTTCCCCCCCCAATCCATCTCTGAAACACACACACCATCCTCCCTCTCTCTTTCTGTCAGCTGGCGATTGAGGATGACTGTGTGTCGTTGGAGCAGTTCACGGAGCATCTGCTGGCCCCTTTGTTACAGCTGGCCTCCGACCCCGTTGCCAACGTCAGGGTGCTGCTGGCCAAGACCATCCGTCAGAGCCTGCTGGAGAGAGGTACGTACACACACACCTGCTCCTCTGACCAATTCCATAGTTAGACCTAGGAAACAAGCAAATATGACTTCATTTGTTATTATAAAAATTAATCGTATTTATAAAATAAAGTACCTTAACTGCACCCACACAATGCATAGTGAAATTGTCTGGATGGTGTGAGTGTATATAGCTATGCCATTATTAATCTCCAATAAGGAAACATGACAAAGTATGACTTCTCCATATACCGTCAGCTTAACTGCAGTTGAACCCTGGTCACATCGGTCCTCTTCCTGTTGTCCCTGCAGAGTACTTCCTGCATTCTGCCAACTCCCACCAGGAGGCGCTTGAGCAGACATTGGTGGCCCTGCAGATGGACCTGGACAAGGACGTCAAATACTTTGCCAGCGTGCATCCTGGGAGCACTCGCCTCAGCGAGGACGCCATGAGCACCACCTCCTCCACCTACTGAGCCCAGAGCACCGCTCGCCCCTCTAAACACACACAGGGTAGGGTGCAGAGGGCTTGAGGTAGCTTCTGTTACTGGCACTTCTACTTCTAAACAGCCACAAGGGGAGGACCCATGAATCAATACAACAGATACATTTAGTGCTTTGATTTGTTTTATATATTTTTTTGCCACAGAAGCCTTAAGTGTCTTCCTTAAACTGGAAAATACTTGAATGTCCGGAGTGGATTCAGTGACTAACAAAACAAATGGGGGGGTGATGAGGGGACGCATGGGGCCCGGCGCTAATAAGGACCCCCATCAGTACCTCTCCTTCCCGCTCTCTTTCTATCGCTCTCATCCTCCCGAAACTTAGCGGAAAAGCCAGTATCTCACAAGCTTTATCGAACCACATAGCAGGACGACTGTCTCTAACTCAAAACGTTTAAACGGTGTAATGTTTCTGTGATTGCTTTTTCTTATTGATACTGTATAAATGACTCCTATGCTGCATATATTAAAAAAAACAAGACTTAAAAAAAATGTCTGTACCATCACAGCCTTTTTCTGTGGACGTAGCACGTCTTCTCCTGGGCTCCTGCCTCCATTGTTTTAACTCTCTAGTGCAGCACATTGTTGTACCCATAGACAGAGGGCCTCCCCCTGGCAGGCAGGGGTCCCTGTTTTAATGAGAAGTAAATGTATTTTTTTATTATGGATGTCCGTTTTGCGGTGTTTTTTTTAAGTAAGCGGAGAGATATCCAATTGTAAAAGGTCAGCACACTTGAAACGTGGTATTTAACCTGAGAATAAAATACTGCGCCGCACCCCCGGCTGTTGTACCCTATTCTGTACATATCTCCAGCACCTTCTCCATTTTGATCAACGATCATGTATAGTATTGTGATACCTGTCGCAACATTAAATAAAAAAGCAGGCACAAATTTGTAGGTGTATTTTGTTTGTGTTGGAGGGGATCTTTGGAACACATGTTTCTCAGGATATTCTTAACACCAAAGAGGAGTTTTATAGACAACTGGTGCCCGGGCTGGGATTGAATCAGAATGTGGATTACAGGCATTGTGGCTTTTAAAGGCATTTTACAGTAAACGTTGCCGGCTCAATCGGAAATTGCCTTAAACGCCTATAACCCGCGAGCAGAATGTTTCCCGGTCCTTGTCAGACTGTTTTTAACCGGGATTCAAACCTTATTACACCCTCCATGTTCCTTCTCTTTCTGTTCACTGGTTGCTCTCATTGGTCACTCTAAACTCCGCCCACTGTTCCTTTTAGCTAGAAAATGATTAGTTAGAAGACATTGACTCAAACCAGGGACCTGTTGCAGCACAACCCTGCGTTCTTTACGCCCTCCACAACCATCCAACTTCAATCTCTACATGACTGGAAAACCCCCGTCGCTGAAGTCCGCCCATTGATCATTTTTCCAATAAATCAATTTATTCTGAAGCTGAGGTTTACTACAAAGCAGGATCAATTAGTTAGCCGGCTACCTTCAATTATTGTATTTGCAGCGGTTTTTGATTGAAGCTAGTTTACAAACACTAAATGAAAGCATATAGAACAGTTGTATCTTGTACTTGCTTTCAATGAGTGACAGCTCTATAACTCATGTGAATTTGGTTGGGTGGCCCAAAAAGTTACAAGTTTAATTTGTGTTTTTGGTTGTTGAGCCAATTAATGCCAATTTCAAGATGATCAATGAAACAAAATATAGAAAATGTCAAGTTAGCTGGCTAACTCATGAATCCTGCTTTGTAGTATACCCCTCTGCCCCCAGGACCAGATCACGCAAGTTTACATGTACAGTGAAACCACTAACCCACTCATTTTCATTAACCAATTGAGCTCGCCAGATTTTAGTCCTAAAAACCATACATAAGTTGCCTTTGGTTCAGTCATTCCTATGGGGGAAATAATGGGGGGAAAAAATGCTGAAAATAAGGTCTGAAGTTAACCCAGGCTTAGATCTTATACACTTCATGAACAAAAGTTTGGACACCTGCTTGTAGAACATCGCATTCCAAAATCATAGGCATAAATATTGAGTTGCCTCCCTCCTTTGCTTTAACAGCATCCACTTTTCTGTTAAGGCTTTCCACTAGATGTTGGAACATGCTACAAGAGCATTGATGTAGGGAGATTAGGGCTGGCTCACAGTCAGTCCAATTCATCCCAAAGGTGTTTGATGTGGTTGAGGTCAGGGCTCTGTGCAGGCCAGTCAAGTTCTTCCACACTTATCTCAATAAACCATTTCTTTATGAACCGCTCTCTGTGCACAGGGGCATTGTCATGCTGAAACAGGAAAGGGCCTTCCCCAAACTGTTGGCATGAAGTTGGAAGCACAGAATTGTCTAGTGTCATTGTTTGCTGTAGTGTTATGATCTCTCTTCACTGGAACTAAGGGGCCTAGCCCGAACCTTGAAAAACAGCCCCAGACAATTATTCTACCTCCAAACTTTACAGTTTGCATTGGGGCAGGTAGCGTTCTCCTGGCATCTGCCAATCCCAGATTAGTCCGTCAGACTGCCAGATGGGGAAGCATGATTCATCACTCCAGAGAATGCGTTTTCACTGCTCCAGGGTCCAATGGCTGCGAGCTTTATACCACTCCAGTCGATGCTTGGTATTGCGTATGGTGACCTAAGGCTTGTGTGCGCGGCTGCCATGGAAACCCATTTCATGAAGCTCCAGACGAACAGTTCTTGTGCTGATGTTACTACCAGAGGCAGTTTGTAACTCGGTAGTGAGTGTTGCAACCGAGGACAGACTTTTTACGTGTTAAGCGCTTCAGCAGTTGGCGGTCCCATTCTGTGAGCTTGTGTGGCCTACCACTTCGCAGTTGAGCCATTGTTGCTTCTAGACTTTTCCACTTCACGCTAACGGCACTTACAGTTGACCGGGGCAGCTCTAGCAGGGCAGGAACTTGACGACGAACTGATTTCTTGCAAAGGTGGCATCCTCTGACGGTGCTACGTTGAAAGGCCATTCTTCTGCCAGTGTTTGTCTATGGAGATTGCACAGCTGTGTGTTTGATTTTATACACCTGTCAGCAATGGGTGTGGCTGAAATTACCAAATCCACAGGGGGGGATTTCTGTTTGACATCCGGGACACTGTCCCTACTGGACCTGGAGAGAAGAACCCCCTCATGTTCCATGTACAGCCCCATGGAGGTGGAGGTGGATGGGGTCTGAGTGCAGGAGGAGTGGGGGTCTTGGAGGTCCTGGTCTGGCTCCTCTCCTGTCCCCTCGATGGTGTCGGTGGTCCCCTGGCGGGAACAGAGGGCTGTACACTGGTTGTGCTCACTAGTGGGGAGAGAGATGCAAGAGAAAGGAGTGTTGATGTTCTGGAACTCATCTGTTCCATGACTCTTCATTTCAGTATTACTAGTCAATAATCCACATACTGTGTACCGACTGACTGCTGAAATGGCCAAATCCACAAGGGTGTCTACAGTCATGGCCAAAAGTTGAGAATGATACACATACATTTTCAAAGTCTGCTGCCACAGTTTGTATGGTGGCAATTTGCATATATTCCAGAATGTTATGAAGAGTGGTCAGATGAATTGCAATTAATTGCGAAGTCCCTCTTTGCCATGCAAATTAACTGAATCCCCCCTCCCAAAAAATCCACTGCATTTCAGCCCTGCCACAAAAGGACTAGCTGACATGTCAGTGATTCTCTCGTTAACACAGGTGTGAGTGTTGATGAGGACAAGGCTGGAGATCACTCTGTCATGCCGATTGAGTTCGAATAACAGACTGGAAGCTTCAAAAGGAGGGTGGTGCTTGGAATCATTGTTCTTCCTCTGTTAACCATGGTTACCCTCAAAGAAACACGTGCCGTCATCATTGCTTTGCACAAAAAGGGCTTCCCAGGCAAGGATATTGCTGCCAGTAAGATTGCACCTAAATCAACCATTTATCGGATCATCAAGAACTTCAAGGAGAGCGGTTCAATTGTTGTGAAGAAGGCTTCAGGGCGCCCAAGAAAGTGCAGCAAGCGCCAGGACCGTCTCTTCAAGTTAATTCAGCTGCAGGATCGGGGCAACACCAGTACAGAGCTTGCTCAGGAAAGGCAGCAGGCAGGTGTGAGTGCATCTGCACACACAGTGAGGCAAAGACTTTTGGAGGATGGCCTGGTGTCAAGAAGGGCAGCAAAGAAGCCATTTCTCTACAGATATTCTACAGGGACAGGGATTGGACTGCTGAGGACTGGGGTCAAGTCATTTTCTCTGATGAATCCCCTTTCCGATTGTTTGGGGCATCCAGAAAAAAGCTTGTCCGGAGAAGACAAGGTGAGCGCTACCATCATTTCTGTGTCATGCCAACAGTAAAGCATCCTGAGACCATTCATATGTGGGGTTGCTTCTCAGCCAAGGGAGTGGGCTCACTCACAATTTTGCCTCAGAACACAGCCATGAACAAAGAATGGTACCAACACATCCTCCGAGAGCAACTTCTCCCAACCATCCAGAAACAGTTTGGTGACAAACAATGCCTTTTCCAGCATGATGGAGCACCTTCCCATAAGGCAAAAGTGATAACTAATTGGCTCGGGAACAAAACATTGATATTTTGGGTCCGTGGCCAGGAAACTCCCCAGACCTTAATCCCATTGAGAACTTGTGGTCAATCCTCAAGAGGCGGGTGGACAAACAAAAACCCACAAATTCTGACAAACTCCAAGCATTGATTATGCAAGAATGGGCTGCCATCAGTCAGAATGTGGCCCAGAAGTTAATTGACAGCATGCCAGGGCGGATTGCAGAGGTCTTCAAAAAGAAGGGTCAACACTGCAAATATTGACTCTTTGTATCAACTTCATGTATTTGTCAATAAAAGCCTTTAATGCTTGTAATTATACTTCAGTATTCCATAGTAACTTCTGACAAAAATATCTAGACACTGAAGCAGCAAGCTTTGAGGAAATTAATGTCATTCTCCAAACTGTTGGCCACGACTGTACATACTGTGTGTGTGTATATATAGTGTACGTTTTGTTCTGAGATAGTTAACATGAGCTTTATTTTATTTTTTACATAAATGTTTCAAAATTAGCGAACTACGTTCGGGATGAAGATGACTTCATACAGCAAAACAAGATTTCCTAAGCCTGTGTTCACCACAGACCGTGTTTTCAGCGTTTCATCCCAACGCCATTCATTTTCCCCTTAGGCTTTGTCCAAAAAAGCCCATTACTGTTACTCTCTCTTCCCTTTATCAAAGACCATTTGAACTAAACCGAACCCGAAATTCATGTCCTTCATAAGATCCATTCCTCCATGCTTTTACAGCCAACACAATAGCATCATTGTCCAACGCTGCAACAAGGATGTTTGCCTGCACGCAACCCCGATCGACTGCATTGCAGCAGGTTTGGCTGGCTTGCCTTGTCAGGTGGACAGACTGGTCACGTGACCAGAGCCATCCTCCTGAGACAAAGGCTTCTTTGTGAGGCCTTGGATGTTCCCCGACAAGACCAGACACACAACACTTTTGTTGCCTGTCAGCTGGGCACAGCCCACTGGCTATGTGACCCAACATCATGCTCCTCACTTCTCCATGCCACCCCTTCCTCTTCTAGCTACAGGGAAAGTGGGGCAAACTGATTGGGACGCCTGGGTTGTGTGACAAACCGGTTTAGAATGCCCTGGATGAAAAGGAACTGTTAGGCATCTCTTGTAGGAATCAAATGTTCCTGTGGGGAAACTGTTTAGTGTAAACATGAGGAATGTTTCATTTATTACATTTTTACACAAAACATTATTTTACTGTTTGCCGTTTGGAATGAAGTGTTTTACATGTTTCTGTCACAATTCAAATAATATTATTTCTTTTACATGAACAATGTATCTACTTCACTTTCTTCACCTAATTTTCATTAGCGGTTATATGTGAATAGTTGCATTGGCTTAGAAATTAAAGCATTTGTCTTTAGTACCTCACTGCTTCCATAAACCACATTGCTCCACTTCTGTGCCAACTAACCAACATTTTCTGTTTCACGAGACCCACTGGCTACACGACAACCCTATGAATAACTCGACAGATCAAGGAAATAAGCAGTGCGCGACAGTGAACCAGCACAAGAAAGCAAGGACACAAACCGATTGAATGTAGCACATACAACCTCTACAAGACCAATAAAGCGCCAAGATGTTGCAGTAATGTTCCTGCTGCAGTCTTCCAGCCGCTGTGGCCCTAATTGAAACCAAATGTTGCAGACGTTTAATAAGCATAGCTAAAGACATGAAGAACAAGGGATAAACACAGAGGGCTCGTGCAATAACAACTGGATTCCTCTGTGACACGACTTACAGTACACACCTCGGAGTGGAACACACTCTGGCCTGAAACAGATCCCACCAGACTACCTTTCGACCAATCAACTGTTCCATTCCGGAGTGTGTATAGTAACAGTGTGGTATGCAGTCAAACAACATACTTGTGCTAGAATGATAGAATGAAAAATGTTTACGGTATGAAACAAATCATTTTAAATGCGCCTGTAAAATCAAACCTGTTGTCTGTGAAAGGCTGGCCATCAGTTTTGATTGAATATGGCAGTCGTTTAAAATAACATACACTAAATCGCCAGAAGTATGTGGACAACCCTTCAAATGAGTGGATCCAGCTATTTCATCCACACCCGTTGCTGACGTGTGTATAAAATCGAGCACACAGCCATGCAATCTCTATAGACAAATATTGGCAGTAGAATGGCCTTACTGAAGAGCACAGTGACTTTCAACGTGGCACCGTCATAGGATGCCACCTTTCCAACAAGTCAGTTTGTCAAATTTCTGCCCTGCAAAAGCTGCCCCAGTTAACTGTAAGTGCTGTTATTATGAAGTGGAAACATATAGGAGCAACAACGGCTCAGCTGTGAAGTGGTAGGCCACACAAGCTCACAGAACGGGACCGCCGAGTGCTGAAGTGTGTAAAAATCGTCTGTCCTCGGTTACAACACTCACTACGGAGTTCTACTGCCTCTGGAAGCAACGCCAGCACAAGAACTGTTCGTCGGGAGCTTCATGAAATGGGTTTCCATGGCCGAGCAGCCGCACACGGGCCTAAGAATACCATGCTCAATGCTAAGCATCGACTGGAGTGGTGTAAAGCTCGCCGCCATTGGATTCAGGAGCAGTGGAATTCTCTGGAGTGATGAATCACGCGTCACCATCTGGCAGTCCGACGGAGTAATCTGGGTTTGACGGATGCAGGAGAACACTACCTGCCCCAATGCACAGTGCCAACTGTAAAGTTTAGTGGAGGAGGAATAATGGTCTGGGGCTGTTTTTCATGGTTCAGGCCGCTTAGTTCCAGTGAAGGGAAATCTTAATGCTACACCATTCTAGACGATTCTTTGCTTCCAATTTTATGGCAACAGTTTGGGAAAGGCCCTTTTCTGTTTCAGCATGACAATACCCCCGTGCACAAAGAGGTCCATACAGAAATGGTTTGTCAAGATCGTTGTGGAAGAACTTGACTGGCCTGTACAAGAGCCCTGACCTTAACCCCATCGAACACCTTTGGGATGAATTGAAACGCTAGCCAGGCCAACCTCACTAATGTTCTTGTGGCTGAATGGAAACAAGTCCCCGCAGCAATGTACCAACATCTAGTGGAACATTTTCCCAGAAGAGTGGAGGCTGTTACAGCAGCAAAGGGGGGGACCAACTCCCTATTAATGCCCATGATTTGGGAATGAGATGTTTGACGAGCAGGTGTCTATACTTTTGGCCATGTAGTGTATGTTATATAGCTAACAATGATATAATAATTATACAAACAGTATTTACTATGATTGTCCATTACAACAAAAATAAAATGCCATTTCACTAGAGATTTGATAACATTGATTGCTTGTCTTTACTATAGATATATATATATAAAAACGATTTGTCATAGTGACTCTTTCAGCATTAACTATATGAGAATATAAAACAATCAATATATATTTATTCTCTGCTAGAGAACCTATATAAGATATAAAAAGAAATTCAAGAGTGAAAAATAATTTGAAAGGGCTAATATTTTACATCACAATATGGAAACATTTTACAAAAGGCTGAGGCACAAGTCATCTTCCTTGGTCAACCTCATCAGACCATCTGCATATTGCAGACAGTGCCCCCTTGTGGCATTTTGAGCACAGTACCCTAACGTGGCAAGTCCCATTGGCTTTCATTAGAACAGGCAGTTCATGCACTTGACGGCTTTGCTGCCGTAGTCGAGGCACTCCGGGCCGATGCATTCACAGCAGGCGTTATGGAACCAGCGGTACTTGGAGCCGCCCATGGACTCGCAGTACTGCTTGCACTGGCGGATGGACACGCAGTCGTCAAAGTACACCACAGTGCACATGTTATCTGTGGAGGGGGCAAAAACATGGAGAAATAAGCATTTGAATTACAACAGGCAAATATTAGCAATAACATGCTTAAGCGATATATTGTAGTCTTCACTTAACTTTTATGTCAGTACTCTAAAGCACAAAAGAAGCAAAGTCCTGTTCGTCCACCTCTATGTATCGTATCAAATTTATTTAAATGTATTAAAAAAATAATAAAAAAATCACAAAATTAAAGTCCACCTCCTCCATGTGACTTTCCATAGTTTGAACTATTGTGCCACAAGTATGTGTTAGCCAGCTGAGCTAAAGCCTAGTAGAGTCTAACCTCTTGATAGACATGCATCATCCATACTATGCTAAAGGGCGGCATGCGTATGGCTTGATTTAAGCCCATGTGTTCATCTCTGCCGCCCCACACTCATCCCACCTCATAAGGTTGAGGGCGTCCCCCACTGCTGGAGGCCTGACTAATGAGCGTGTTTTCCCAAAGGGAAAACAGATCTGGGTCACAGGTTCACAGAGCGGATACGTAAGGAGCTCGCTCACCCCCCCGCCACAGATCCCTAGTCAATTAGAATCACTAGGACCAGAGGCTGAGGAGAGGACAACTGGAGCGGATGCACATGAAAGTTCACTAGGCCAGCAGCAATATACTCAATCATTTACAGGGCTGCTTGGTTTTCAAATAGCGGCCTGCTAAAACCATCAAACGAAAGCCAAGGCCCTGAGATCTCATAAGCTTTTATGGAGGGGTCGAGCCACAGAGCTCAGTTCAAAGCAGCCTTAGCCATGAGTTCATTATAGCTTAGCCCTCCCCTACTAAAATAATATGGTCCCTGCCAGGGGGATGAGTTAGGGAACTCATGGGGGTTCCCTAAAATAGTGTGTTGGATCAAAGTCCATATATTTAGAACTTATGGTTTGCCCAATCTGCCCAGGTTAATACCCCTAAAGCCAATTGGGCTGTCCTGATTTGTTATGGGATACACACACACACACACACACACACACACACACACACACACACACACACACACACACACACACACACACACACACACACACACACACACACACACACACACACACACACACACACACACACACACACACACACACACACACACACACACACACACACTACCAGTCAAAGGTTTGGACACACCTACTCATTCAACGGGTTTTTATTTTGACTGTTTTCTACATTGTAGAATAATAGTGAAGACATCAAAACCAGGAAATAACACATATGGAATCATGTAGTAACCAAAAAAGTGTTAAACAAATCAAAATATGTTTTAAATTCTTTCAAAGTAGCCACCCTTTGCCCTGACAGCTTTGCACACTCTTGGCACTAACCTTTTAAAATTATAAACTTGGATTAGCTAACACAACGTGCCATTGGAACAAAGGAGTGATGGTAGCTGATAATGGGCCTCTGTACGCCTATGTAGATATTCCATAAAAAAGCAGCCGTTTCCAGCTACAATAGTCATTTACAACATTAACAATGTCTACACTGTATTTCAGATCAATTTGATGTTATTTTAATGGACAGAAAATGGACAAAGTGTGCTTTTCTTTCAAAAACAAGGACATTTCTAAGTGACCCAAACTTTTGAACGGAAGTGTATATATAAATAAAATAGTATATTGCAATGTGGAATCTTCAGAGTCTGTTTTGCTGATGAACTGAGTTTAATACTCTGATAACAGGCACCTGCACAAGACTGTATGATGTGTCTATGTTTTATTCTCTTATTAAATGAGAACACAGCAGCTATTAGCATCCCCATAATTCAACCCCCTCACCCCTCCCTACCTTCAGTACTTTGGGTGTTATCGTAGCTGGCGTGGATACTGTTCCCAGGCAGGGAGACATTTTGGTGCTGGTCCTCGATGGTCTCCAGGAAAGACACCAGGTTCTCGTGGTAAGATAGTTCCTCGGCCACGGGGAAGGACACCACCATCATGTTGATGGGCGCTTCGCCCTCGGTGAGGGCGCGGAACAGTGAGGGGATGGGTCGGTAGAGTTCCTCCACCGTGCTTTTGGAGGTAGCTGGAGTGTCACTGTAGTTCCTAGGATTACACATCCCTGTGAGGGGAGACAGGAAGCAAGTTAGTAAATATTGAAATAAATAAAATATGACAATAAATGACTGATAATCAGTAAACCACTATTCTTCTCTTGTTCAAATTACCTTGACTAACCTGTACCCCAGCACACCGACTCACCACCCCCTGTTTATCCTCATTATTGTTATTTTATTGTGTTACTTTTTATATTTATTTATTTTTACTTTAGTTTATTTAGTCAATATTTTCTTAACTCTATTTTCTTAAAACTGTATTTTGGTTAAGGGCTTGTAAGTAAGCATTCCACGGTAAGGTCTACCAGTTGCATTTCGGCGCATGTGACAAATAATATGTGATTTGATACTCAACAGTCACTGTCTGATGGATGCAAGATCTTCAACAATCAGTGAATAAAGGACATAGACATGGATTTGAAGCAAATGATGATGCAAAAATCAAATACCCATCCTCATTAACCTCATCCATTCTGACACCTCATTAACCTCATCCATTCTGACACCTCATTAACCTCATCCATTCTGACACCTCATTAACCTCATCCATTCTGACACCTCATTAACCTCATCCATTTTGACACCTCATTAACCTCATCCATTCTGACACCTCATTAACCTCATCCATTCTGACACCTCATTAACCTCATCCATTTTGACACCTCATTAACCTCATACATTCTGACACCTCATTAACCTCATACATTCTGACACCTCATTAACCTCATACATTCTGACACCTCATTAACCTCATCCATTCTGACACCTCATTAACCCCATCCATTCTGACACCTCATTAACCTCATGACACCTCATTCTGACACCTCATTAACCTCATCCATTCTGACACCTCATTAACCTCATCCATTCGGACACCTCATTAACCTCATCCATTCTGACACCTCATTAACCTCATCCATTCTGACACCTCATTAACCTCATCCATTCTGACACCTCATTAACCTCATCCATTCTGACACCTCATTAACCTCATCCATTTTGATACCGGTTCTTGTTTGTCCTTTCCAATATTCTCACAACTGCACCTTGTCCGTGGCACCTACCCACACAGTCGCAGCACTCCTCCCACAGTGTGCCAAGACAGAGCATACACTCTTTACAGCACGAGCAGTTCCCATCCGAGGGCCTGCACTGACACAGCTCCTGTACATCACAAAACACACACACACACACACACACACACACACAGGACTGATAGGAGAGACATTCTGCAACAATCTGGTATAATCCTTCTATCATGTTGTGCACAGGTGTGTTAATAACACTCAGACAATGCAGTAGCCTCAGTCAGGCTTCAGTCATAACATGAGGAGAGCAAAAACAACATAAGAGAGTTTATTTATCTTGGTATGTATCGAGCACATCATAGTTGATACAACGCCAAGAAAATAAACCATATAATATCCTGTCCCTATTTAGAAATCACTAGGGAGAGGATTTGTGTGTGCGCGAGCGGTGACTGCGTGTGTGTGTGTTTGTTTTACTGCGTATGCTTGAGGTTTCCACCGGAGTGAGTGGGCCGACCTCAAGTTGCCTGTTCTGTGACTCCTCCAGTGCAGAGCGGTTGAAAGGGAGAACAGAGGTTAAATTCCAGATGTGCAAAAGGATGGCGCTAACTGAGCCCACAGTCAAGTGTGGTTGTGGCAGCACCTTGCCTGACAACTCAAACTGAATTCTCCCGCTGCTCTACATTCACTACATACTTCAAACTGAGACCACCATAAATGACTTCAACGATGGCAATGTCAAAATGAGGGGTGTTGTACAAAACAAATCAGAGTATCAAAGCCAATAAAAACGCTGCTTTACCCACGTGTGTTCTGGCTATGGACCAATCGGAACGGTTAGAATGTGTTTGCGTTCTATAAATCATCAGGGAGGTACACCAGACTCATTGTGGAGAAGAAACTAAAGTCTGTGAAGTAGCGTTTGGCTGGCGCAAGGGAGTTTGGGTAGCCAGGCAAAGACCAATGCCCAGGGAAGGTACACATTTATACAGTACCAGTCAAAAGTTTGGACACACCTACTCATTCAAGGCTTTTTCTTTATTTTTACTATTTTCTACATTGTAGAATAACAGTGAAGACATCAAAACTATGAGATAACTCATATGAAATCATGTAGTATCCAAAACAGTGTTGAAGAATCTCAAATATATTTGAGATTATTCAAAGTAGCCACTCTTTGCCTTGATGACAGATTTGCACACGCTTGGCATTCTCTCAACCAGCTTCTTGAGGTAGTCACCTGGAATGCATTTCAATTAACAGGTGTGCCTTGTTAATTTGTGGAATTTAAAATTCTTCTTAATGCATTTCAGCCAATCAATCAGTTGTGTTGTGACAAGGTAGGAGTGGTATACAGAAGATGGCCCTATTTGGTAAAAGACCATATTATGGCAGCTCAATTTTTTTTTTTTACCTTTATTTAATCAGGCAAGTCAGTTAAGAACACATTCTTATTTTCAATGACGGCCTGGGAACAGTGGGTTAACTGCCTGTTCAGGGGCAGAACAACAGATTTGTACCTTGTCAGCTCGGGGGTTTGAACTCGCAACCTTCCGGTTACTAGTCCAACGCTCTAACCACTAGGCTACCCTGCCGCCCCAAATAAGCAAAGAGAAACAACAGTCCATCATTACTTGAAGCTCAGTCAACATTTCAAGATCTTTGAACGTTTCTGCCTGTGCCATTAAACCCCTACAACTCATCCAGAACGCCGCAGCCCGTCTGGTGTTCAACCTTCCCAAGTTCTCTCACGTCACCCCGCTCCTCCGCTCTCTCCACTGGCTTCCAGTTGAAGCTCGCATCCGCTACAAGACCATGGTGCTTGCCTACGGAGCTGTGAGGGGAACGGCACCGCAGTACCTCCAGGCTCTGATCAGGCCCTACACCCAAGCAAGGGCACTGCGTTCATCCACCTCTGGCCTGCTCGCCTCCCTACCATTGAGGAAGTACAGTTCCCGCTCAGCCCAGTCAAAACTGTTCGCTGCTCTGGCCCCCCAATGGTGGAACAAACTCCCTCACGACGCCAGGACAGCGGAGTCAATCACCACCTTCCGGAGACACCTGAAACCCCACCTCTTCAAGGAATACCTAGGATAGGATAAGTAATCCTTCTCACCACCCCCCCTTAATGATTTAGATGCACTATTGTAAAGTGGCTGTTCCACTGGATGTCAGAAGGTGAATTCACCAATTTGTAAGTCGCTCTGGATAAGAGCGTCTGCTAAATGACTTAAATGTAAAATGTAATGTAAATGTTTCTTCAAGTGCAGTCGCAAAAACCATCAAGTTCCATGATGAAACTGGCTCTCATGATGACTGCCACAGGAAAGGAAGACCCAGAGTTACCTCTGCTGCAGAGGATACGTTCATTAGAGTTACCTGCCCCAGAAATTGGCAGTTAACTACACCTCACAGAGTTTAAGTAACAAACACATCTCAGAGGATACTGCGTGAATCAGGCCTTCATGGTCAAATTGCTGCAAAGAAACTACTACTACTAAAGGACACCAATAATAATAATAATAATAATAATAATGAGAGACTTGCTTGGGCCAAGAAACACGAGCAATGGACATTAGACCGGTGGAAATCTGTCCTTTGATCTGATGAGTCCAAATTTGAGATTTTTGGTTCCAACTGCCGTGTCTTTGTGAGACGCAGAGTAAATGAACAGATGATCTCCGCATGTGTAGTTCCCACCGTGAAGCATGGAGGAGGAGGTGTGATCGTGCTTTGCTGGTGACACTGTCAGTGATGTATTTAGAATTCAAGGCACACTTAACCAGCATGGCAACCACAGCATTCTGCAGTGATACTGCCATCCCATCTGGTTGCACCTAGTGGAAATATCATTTGTTTGTCAACAGGACAATGACCCATCACACCTCCAGGCTGTGTACGGGCTATTTGAATAAGAAGAAGAGTGATGGAGAGCTGCATCAGATGACCTGGTCTCCACAATCACCCGACCTCATCCCAATTGAGATGGTTTGGGATGGGTTGGACAGCAGAGTGAAGGAAAAGCAGCCAACAAGTGCTCAGCATATGTGGGAACTCCTTCAAGACTGTTGGAAAAACATTCCATGTGACTACCTCATGAAGCTGGTTGAGAGAAAGCAAAGCTATCATCAAGGCAAAGGGTGGCTACTTTGAAGAATCTCAAAAATAACATATTTTGATTTGTTTAACACTTTTTTGGTTACTACATGTGTTATTTCATAGTTTTGATGTCTCCACTATTATTCTACAATGTAGAAAATAGTCAAAAAGAAAAACCTTTGAATGAGTAGGTGTGTTCAAACTTTTGACTGGTACTGTATCTCCATTGGCTATCTCATGTACAGCCACGGTAGACTAGGCTAAATCCTTTGAGGACACTGTGCAGCTGTAAATTGAAAACCTTCACTTCATTGTAGCCCTGCCAACTCAGCAAGTTCTCTTTTCTTTTTTTGTATCTCCCCTCTCTGTTAGTTGAGGAATCCCAGCAACTGTCATGGTTTAATGTGCTTTTCCAGTACAAAGAGAATACTGTGATCACAGCAAAATGTAAAATGACTTCAGACATACAGAGGAAATGCATAGTGGGAGGTTAATCACATTTTAAGGTGTAAAATGTTGGCATAATATTGTATGGTAGTCGAACTTTACTCTGAAAAGACAACAGAATTATAGAATTTGCATAGAGTTATCTCAACGTGACTTAGAAACATTTTATTAGTGAGTGAACCGAATGCCTTTCACACTAAGCGCTTAGCCTTCTTAATTGAATGATGCCTTTCCAAAAACGTTATGCTAAGAGTTTAGCCTTCTTACCTGAATGAGACATTTGCTGACATCACTGGCACAGAGAGCCTTGTTGCAGGCTGTGGTCATGGAAAGTCCCGAGAGAAGGAAAATAAGTGCAGTGGATAGTAAGATTTGAGTAGACTTCATTCCGACACGCACGAAACAGTAACCTGAACCGACAAAACAGAGACAGACAATAACTTAGAATGTACCCCTTATTCAATGAGGTAACACAATACGTCATACGGGCACAAACATACTAATAAAATACAGGAAAAGTCGTGTCAAGGAACAATCCCTTTGATTCAATTGTTATGGTAAATTGCCCGCTTGCTTCAAAGGAGCATCATTCCTTTTCTACACAAACCCCAAGTCATCAAACCCATTGCAATGCAAAAAGACATTGGTTTCTCACTTGCTGGCAACTCAATTCTAATAAAGGTTGCTGCGCACTGTCATTAAAACATCTGAATACGTTTCAAATACATGTTCAAACGTTGTATACCTATTACGGTAGTCTAATTCAATAATAGCATGTTTATCATTCCAGTAGTGCAACACTGACTTCAGGGTTACATAAGGAAGGAATGTTACATTTTATCCTAAAATTAAACACTTTGGATACATTGTATGAAAAGTCTGACACTTTTCAGGCTGCCTTTATGGACGAGCCTCGTGTTTTGGAGAGGCAAATACGCTACCCAAAGCTATAAACACCTTTTCTCAACATGAACTAACTAGGAAGAAAGAAGGATGGACTTTTTTTGTCTTGGTAAAGAACCCACACCAAGGAACCATAGAAGTAGTAAATAAACTTACCTTGCCCAAATAGTCGATTCTTGCTCCAGAGGTGAACGTTTCTTACCTTTGTTTACCTATTACTTTTCCGAATTAAAGCATGTTCTTCTGTTCTGATGGCGTGACTCTCCCCTCTGGCTAAACAAAGCAGACAGTGGTAGGCAAGCGCCTTAAAGAAACAGTTACCATTTCAGGCTGCAGGCACAGTAGCCCCGCCGCTCAGGTGAACCCGAGCCAAGACAACTATGTCTGCTGGGATCACATCATATGCCATTTCTACTTGTCGTGTGTTGATCTGATTTGTTTAGCTATATTCCCCACTGTACATATTTATTAGATTGTTACTTAGTAATTAGTAGCAACCCTTTTGAAAGATAATTCTGATCAATTCACTGATCACATTCACTGATAATGATAGCCAGAAGAGGACTGGGCATCACCCTTGAGCCTTGTTCCTTTCTAGGTTCCTTTCTACCTGGCCAGTGTGTTTCTGCCTCTGCATTGCTTGCTTTGGGCTTGGTATCTGTTAAGAACTTTGCAACTGCTGATGTAAAAAGGGCTTTATAAAATAAATGTAATGACCAATAATATTATTCATTATGTAGGCTATATAAAAAAAAGTCATCGTTTACAATATTGAGAAATTAAATTGCAAATTGTAGGCTAGACTATGAATGAATAAATTAATAACTGGATATTTCATAATGCATTGCGAATAGTGATGAACGAAGACTAGGTTACTTTGGTTTACTTTATTGCATTCAATGAAAATAACCTACTTGTCACATTGTTGCCCCTTTTGTACGCAGTAGCTGCAACACTTTGTCGCAATGTATCGTTATATAAAGAGGCAAATATAAGGCAACTCACGGGATTCCGTAGTCAAACTCCGATGACGAAAGAGTCTCCTGAAACCAGTAACGCTAGCACCCAGAGCTAGCTACAGCAACTTCTCACTATATTTTAGTCAGTAGTATGTTTAATACTCGTCGTTGAATTACATTGTTAGCTAGTTTGGAACAGATGGCTGCGAAAATCAACGAGGCGCACGACCACATTGCCAAGGCTGAAAAATAGTAAGGAAATCTTGCTAGCTTACGTTAGCCAATTTAGCGGTATTGCTTTTGAGCATTTTATTTTAGTAGGTAGCCAGTTCCATAGTATTAACTGGTCTATATTGTAAATATACCTATTTACAACACAAGTAGGAAGGAAATTATATTTCTAGTTAAGCATATGCTATTTATCTAGCCACTCTATACAGGATTGGAAGCCAGTTGAGCTGGCTGGCTAACGTTAGCCTCTTCCTGCGTTGCAGTTATTCCTGACAGTATCACTGCATAAATAATAGCACGTCCACATCTGTATTAAACCCTATGTTAAATCCAAATAGACAACCCTGGTGTTATGTTTTCACTGAATATAATGCCTTTTCCCCCAAAGTTTAAGGACCAGTTTCATGAAATGGAAGCCTGATTATGACAGTGCTGCATCAGAGTACTCAAAAGCAGGTATTGTATTAAAGGCTATTTATTTCATTATTCAATACACCTGAAAACATGTTCCCTTCGACAACGACTGGCACTAGCCAAGTAAAACTACGTTTAAAAAACCTTTCTTTTATGTTCCACTCAACTCTGTTGATGTGATGTACATCAAGGAGTTTAGTTTTACTTGGCTAGTTGGGCAATAACACACTGTCAGTATTATGATGCTAGATTGCACTTAATGTTGCTCAAGTTGTCCAATGACATAGCTATTTATTATAAACTGGGTGGTTTGAGCACTGAATGATGATTGGCTGACAGCCATGGTATATCAGAGGTATACCACAGGTATGACTAAACATTTCTTTTTACAGCTCTAATTAAATTGATAACCAGATTATAATAGCAATAAGGCACCTCGGGGGTTTGTGATACATGGCTGATATTAGGGGTGCAACTTTGGTTTTAGAAGTGGGGGGGGCATAATTATTATTATAAAACATTTTTACCCAGTCGGATAAACACTGCAAATAGCCTACCTGACCACTCGGAGGCATCCACATGGTCCTAAAGCACACCGTTGCTTTGTTTTGTATCACATTCCAATGATAACACTGGGGGGGGGGGGGGCAAAAAAATGCAATTTCAGAATGTTGCGCCCCTGGCTAATATACAATTTCAGAATGTGTGGGGGACATGTCCCCAGAGAAAGTTGCGCCCCTGGCTAATATACCACAGCTAAGGGCTGTGTCCAGGCACTCTGCGTTGTGTCGAACGTAAGAACAGCCCATAGCTGTGGTATATTGGCCATATACCACACCCCCTCTGGCGTTATTTCTTAATTATAAATGCATAATGAAGCATTCCCTCCTTCATCTTCCAGCTGTTGCCTTTAAAAATGCCAAGATGCTTGAAGAAGCGAAGGAGGCATACCTTCAAGAGGCAGAAGCCCATACTAACAACAAAACGTATCCTTTCAATGCTCACTTCCTATAGCGGGCTAGGCTTATCACACAATTTTAACAACCATGAATGCTTTCGCAGTAGTCTTGGAAATCTCAGACCTAGGGCATTGTTAATGTGGGTCTGCCTAGGGAGACTACTTTCACAGGGTTGTTTGACAGTTAATGTAGGGATTTTATATGCTACATTTGAACAACATTGACTACAAATCTCATATAAACATCAATATTTTCTTTAACTTAACTAAATGTTCAGACTATTCCATGCTGCCAAGTGAGTATGAAAGAGCTGTCTCACGTAATGCTATTCATAGAGTCCAGATGATGTACAATTGACACTGGTTGGTCTACTTTTGTCTGTATTGGATGTTGCTAAGGAGACATTTCTGTTGCAGAGCACTTGAAGCAGCTGGTATGATGCTTAAGGTTAGTGTTAATGTGAAACAGTATCTACACTCATACATTTATCAGACGTCGGATCAAATTTGCTGTTATTTTTATTCCATAGTTTTAACTCTTTAGTTGCCCACTTCAAGATTAAAGCCATTGTTGTTAGTCAGACATTTGACACATGACTACTGTTTTAGTTTTACTATTAACTATTTACTGAAGCTAATCATTGACAGACATGTGTTTCTCTCCAGGACATGCAGAGGATACCAGAGGCTATCCAGTACATTGAGAGAGCAAGCATGATGTATGTAGAGAACGGCACACCAGACACTGCAGCCTTGGCCCTCGACAGAGCTGGAAAGTACGTAGCCAATATTGATCATCATAGATGGGCTCTAGAAAGTAATTCCCTGTCATCATTGGCATGTCACTAAACGTATTGATGATGCTGATACTTGTTTTTAGTCCTTGTTTAAGATAAAGGCGTACCTTTCTTTTTTTTGTAGGCTAATCGAATCACAGGATCTAGCAAAAGCAGTGGATCTGTACCAGAAAGCTGCATCGGTGTTTGAGGTACAGCTATATGAGTTCAATATTTAATACTATGGAAGACCAGAAATCATTGTGTTCCTTCCATGCCACTACCTCGGTTCAGGGTCACATTTGTAGGGATCTCACTTATTGCATGGCACTTATTACATGGCAATATTAACACAGTCCCATTTTATATTGAATACGTTATAATGTTGTAACGGTAATGTGATGAAATCAATTGAAGCAGTATTGATATGGTGAATGCATATTTCTGCAGAACGAGGACCGTCTACGTCAAGCTGTGGAGATGCTGGGGAAATCATCAAGACTGCTCGTCAGGCAACACAAGTAAATTCTCACTTGCTTTACAGATTTTTCTACATGTCCTACTCATTCCCTACCCGCTAACTGTGTTTTTGTCCATCAGGCTTGATGAAGCAGCAGTGTCGCTTCAGAAGGAGAAGAACATGTATAAAGAAATAGAGAATTACCCAACGTGTTTTAAGGTGCGTTTTACTTATTTAACCTGATTAAGAAAATTGACTGTGTTGAAACCAAATTGTTGCCTGTGTATTTGCTTATCTCCAGAAAACCAGTGCCCAAGTGCTAGTCCACCTTCACAGAAATGACTTCGTAGCAGCAGATAAATGTGTTCGAGAGAGTTACAGGTACTGATTTATTTTTTTTTTTTTTACCTTTTATTTAACTAGGCAAGTCAGTTAAGAACAAATTCTTATTTACAATGATGGCCTACCCCGGACGATGCTAGACCAATTGTGTGCCGGATGTGATACATACATTCGAACCAGGAACTGGTAGTGACACCTCTTGCACCGAAATGCAGTGCCTTAGACCGCTGCGCCATTCGGGAGGTATAATTTCAAATTAAGCAATAAGGCCAATATACCACAGCTAAGGGCTATTCTTACAAATGACAAAAGGTGGAGTGCCTGGACACAGCCCTTAGCCGTGGTATATTGGTCATATACCACAAACCCCTGAGGTGCCTTGTTGCGATCATAAACTGGTTACCAATGTAATTAGAGCTGTAAAAATACATGTTTTGTCATAGTTATATGTTACATGTATTACGGTCTGATATACCATGGCTGTCAGCCAATTAGCATTCAGCGCTCAAACCACCCAGTTTATAATTAAAGATAACTAGGAAAGTAATTTATGACTTATGTTTGACTAACCATTACTCCTAGTCTGCCGGGCTTCAGTGGGAGCGAGGACTGTATTGCCTTGGAGCAACTCTTGCAGGGCTATGACGAGCAGGATGAGGACCAAGTGCACCGCGTCTGTAACTCGCCCTTATTCAAGTACATGGACAACGATGTGAGTGTGGTGCCTAGAGCCTACTATGTAACCAACGTTTATTTCAAAGCATGTCATCACAACGTTTCAGTGTCTACTTTTAAAATTGGTGTTCAGGGGTGTATTTAGTAGTCGGATTCTGTTGAAAAACATTTAGTCTGTTACAAAATGTTTTACAAACAAAAAACATTTATTCTAGGAAGAAAATGCAATGAAACGGAGAGGGAGAGGGACCTTCTTGAATTTGTCGAATAGAAACACTTGTTTTTGTTGCAAAACATTTTCCTTTGGACTAAACAGTTTCCATTGCAAAGCGTTTTGCAGCAGAATCCGATTAATGAATACACCCCTCTTTACTGTCTCCTTTGATCACGTTTAAGGACTTTAAAAGGTATGGAATCATGAGCTGTCCTTTCTATATGAAACCTCTCTCCTAGCCACCCCATAGATGCATTTCCAGGCTAGGCTGAGTAATACAAAGTAGTTTATTAATAGACACAATAGCAGTCCAACTGCTTTTTAAAATGTTATTTTTTTACCTGCGTCACCCCTCTAGACCCTGCTTGCTTGTTGTTTTTGTATGATTTATCATAATATTTGGGGAAAACCTCTCCTGATCTATTTCTGAAAGACACACACACACCTGATTCAAACCAACCAAGGTTTTTCTGATTCGTTAATTAGTTGAATCAGCAAAAACATGGAACTGGCTGGGGGGGGGTATTCAAAGAGAGATTTGGAATACACTCTTCTGAGAAACATATACTGTAGAGACCACTAACTTGCCTTAACCTGAACAAAGTGCCAATGGTCTTGCAGTATGCCAAGTTGTCCGTCAGCCTGAGGGTCCCAGGGGGTGGTAAGAAGAAGAAGGTGCCAGCTGCCGATGCTGCGGAAGGAGGAGCAGGTGCCGGAGAGGCTGACGAGGATGAGTATGCCGGTGGGCTATGTTAGCCACAGAACCTGGACTTCCTGTCTGGACCAGAACACTTCCTGTTAGGAGGGGAGTTTGAATCTTCCACAGCCTGTCCTCTCATTCTGAGCATGTCAGGGGGTTGTGAACTCTGCCTTACTCTCCCATCTCCAGAATCAAAGCAACAGCTGCAGGCACTCGGACCATCAAGCATAACGAGTTATGTAACAGTAACATAAGCATGGTAATGTCGGTGTGGAAAATAATCACATACTACTCAATGATTGAATATATATTATTTGTCCCTTTTTGAGTTTACTGTGATTGTAAAATATTGTTTATTTTGCTGCATTTATTGTGATATGAAATATTATATTGCTTTTGTTGTATTTGCCTCAGTGGATTGATCAGTGATTTTTTTCTATCTTTAAACCTACAATCGTATGCAACAAGATACATAGTGTGAAAATGTAACTTACAATCTAAAAATGCTGTGCCTCAATGATTGATTTGTAAAGGGGTGGATGAATCCATTTCTATAGTATAAAGTGTCAAACAGCTATTTCAGTTGATATTGTCTGTGTGAAGGCTACACTCATATATGGAATCAAATGAATGCTGAGAAAATAATATAGTGGGTAATTTAGTATAAAGTGATTTATTTTTTTGTTTCGTCAGGATTTCAGAATGCCTTTCCACAGTTTTCATATGGCTATGCTTTTTAACCAACTGAAAGATAGAAATGATGATTCCTGTTTACAACTAATCTTATAATGTGTGTCAAGTATTGTGGAGCATGCAGGCTGGATGTTTGTGGCACGCCCTCTTGGTTTTACTGAATAAAATGGCAGCAACATTCAGCTTTCAAACATGTGCTTTATGCTCAGGTCGCTGAACCACAATAACACCACAAACTGGATTCCTTACACTATGGAGGTGCACAGACATTATGTATCTTCTTTCTCATGACAAGAAAACAATCTATTCACTTACACCTTGTATTGCATGGATTTGATCACATTTTGGTTGACCATATGAACTTAGCAATGTAAATAAACATTTAAAAAAGGGTTTTTCAAGCAATACAGGTTACAAGCTTAAAAAAGAATGGCTGAATTGACGCCCTCCTATTCTCAAACCACAGGGGTTCTGTGAACATGGACATACATCCATGATATGATAGAAATACTCAGTGTTCATCACATCACTGTTTTCCCTTTTTAGTTTCTCCTAGGTGTCTTAACAAAATAATACGTATTCCCGTTCTGGTGTGATGATATACATTTCCTGAGAACGACAGCTCCATTGATTACTCTTCAGAAACATCACAATAACGGCAACAAACTTGTTTTCCATGTCACAACCTCTCGCTGTTGTCTTGCTGGAAAAGTCAAAGCACATCCAGTAGGCTACTGTAAGGGAAAATATCTTGGACAATACAAGTGGCTAGTGTCTCTGTCGCTGCACTCTTCTCTTCCGTGTAGCTCAAGATAACATGTCTGTCCAAGTTCACAGCCAACTATCTGGACAGTATATTGCACAACCCATGGTTCATGTTTCCCAATAGGAAAAGGGCCAGACGTCTGCGTCTGTGTCATCTAACACACTGACTGACTGATGGCTGCAAATCTTTAGAGATGCACTTAAAGAGTACAAACAAAAAACTGCTTCTGTAGTCACCTTTCATGTGTAGGTCACATTGTTTCACTGTAGGCTCGATAGGGAGATGGTTCTTATCACAGTCACACCAAAAGACAGGGAGCGCAACAAGCTAGCTTGGAACTTCCTGCTGGATTGTGCTTTTCTTTAGAAATCTATCATTCTGAGACTTCATGTCTCTGTCGCCTACTAGGTGGCTCTCTCACTTTGTTTTCTGGTCCCTGGTCCACTTGATCATAGTCTCTGGTGATCGGTACAGGAAGATGAGCTTGGCATACAGGTCTTCCTCCAGTTCCAGCTCGCCCGTCTCTCTGACCAGGAAGATGTCGGTACACAGCTTCAAGATGCGGTCCACGACGGGCAGCTCCTCGAACATGATGGAGTGCGAGATGCCGCTGAAGAACTCGCGCACAAACTTTCCGATGACGAGCACCACCGAGGCGTAGAGACCCATGATCCTGTCGGTGAGCGACGTAACACATTATATAAACCTTGTAATTATACATTATAAAGGCTCATACGTGCTTATGACAAGTAATAAAGCACTATAAATGCAGGATCCCTTTTAGAAAGCAAGACCAGGGTTGTGTCTAGTAGACACAAAACAATATCTTGAAACAAGGTGGTACTGCCTGGCCTTAAACAATAAGAAATGCTAATTTTCATTTTTCACTGCCTAACGTTTTACTAAGGTGTGCCTGACTGAAAACAGCCCAGGTCACACTGTCAGATATCCCTCCACTCACCCATATCCTGCCAGGAAGCCCAGACTGGGCGGGCTGACTTTGTCACTAAACACGTACAGCTGGAGGCCCGCTTCTCTCTTCTTCCCAACTGCCGCACCCCTCATCTGGATCTGTCCCGCCGACGGCTGGTCTACAATCCACCACTCCTGGATCTCTCCACTGCTGTTGTGGGTTCTCTCCAGGGCTAGCAGGATGTTCATGTAGCTATTGTCTGAAAGGGAGATAATATCATTAATGCTACATCAGCAGTCAGTAATAAGAGGGGGATGCTTCAGTTTGAAACAGTGTCAAAATAAGAAATGTAGAAGTGTTAATTTCACATACAATGTAAATCTGTCTATGAAAATCTATTCACTGTATTTGAAGTCTATTCAAGGATTTGTGCATTTTTTAAAAATTGAACCTTTATTTAACTAAGCAAATTCTTATTTTCAATGACAGCCTAGGAACAGTGGGTTAACTGCCTTGTTCAGGGGCAGAACGACAGATCTTTACCTTGTCAGCTCGGGATTCGATCTAGCAACCTTTTGCCGCCCCAAATTACCTTTCTAGAGGAATTACCTTTATAGAGTTGTTCTATAGGTTTGGCATTGGAGTCACTGGGAGCCCTGAGGAAGCATGGGAAGACTTGCTCTATCACCCTGGAGAAGAGAGGGGAGAAAGAGATCTCAAAAAAATGTCCAGAGTGCATTGACATGGTTGGGTCATAACTAATTACATTTAATCTGATTACAACCACAAAAAATGTACCTGTAATCAGTTATGTTACTAGCAAAAATATTATATTTTTATTTCTCAATGACATTAAATTTAGCATTGAAAAAAGGCGCAAGTTTAAATTTGTTCCACCGAAGTGAGTCTGAACACAAGTCAGAGACCACTATGATGACACACCAAATGATGACCACCAATCAGAGACCACTATGATGACACACCAAATGATGACCACCAATCAGAGACCACTATGATGACACACCAAATGCATTTGCTGGATCCTTTTTGTCTTTTTTTCCTTAGTGAAGTCTACTTACACAGCCTGGTTTCTGGTCCCATTCAGCAGATCTATTAACTCTTGTCGCGTTGTCATATCAAGGTATGTTATATGTTTATCTGTCGCGACTTCAGCTTTGGCTCCAAGACTGAGATTCCTGTTGAAGAGGGAAAAATCGCAATTGCACAAATCCACACTGTGGTCACAAATGGTGCATCACACATTACTTTGGGAACTCGTAAATGTGTTATTTTCCGGCTCACAGACATTGCAAATGGACAGATATCTCAACAGATATTTTACGGCTCTAAAGTACTATGCAACCTATGTGTATCTACACAACTATGTCATTTTATCAAGTTCACACAAATCTCTAACGACACTGACACCCTAGAGCGGAACTAATTTAACCATTCAAAAATGGAAGCAAGAAACAAATATATTGACTCCCTCCATCCTTGTTTCCCACCCTCTGTACGAAATGTTGAATGTTGAGTTGTGCAAGACACTTTTGAGTTTGTAATAAGTGTGTGAGTTTAGATTTGGTTCTCTCTCAGATTGTAAGTGAGTGTGTTTCCATGTGTGCAGTCGAGTATTGGTTTGATTCTCTATGTCCTGGTTGAGTGCAGCGTGCAACGGAAAACGAAAATGAACGTATCTTATTGGGCAGTTCCAGGTTGTCCTTCCCTGTTTCAGTCTGTTGCCGTGTCACTCTTACCTCTGGATGGTCCAGGACATGGTGACAGGGAAGTATTCCTCCTTGCTGAGAACGTCCATCAGGTTCTTCCTGCTGGGGGGGCTGATGGTCCACAGGGAGTTGGAACTGCCCTCCAGCTCCGCCACAGCCACATCCGCTGATGTGTAGGCCTCCAGGAACTGCATCGCTGACTGCAATGATAGAAGCATTGAAATATTACTACTCAAACATACTGTACAACACGAAGATGCACAAAGTCCCATGTGAGTGGGACAAGACAGGTCTTTGTTATAGTAATACACATTAATTCAATACACAGTAATATATTCAAACCAGAATGTAATAGTAGTCAAATCTATATCATCACAAGATATTTGTTGTTATTGTATGGCCTAAAAATATGATTTAGAAAGCCAGCTGTAAAATGGGTGGTCTTCTTACCGGAATGTAGTTGTATGAATTCATGAAGTCTGCAAAATCTGCTTTGCTAATGTCCTTCAGTTGATTTTGCTGGGCACTCATAGTGAAAATGGGCTTAAGGAAGAGACACCAACGTTATAATATTAAAATAGATATAAATGTGACATCTGACAAAAGTCAGTCAAAAAAATAAAAACATCTACACACCTTCAATCCCAGAGCTACAGATAGAGTTTGAACGGATGTTTCTACCAACATATGCTAAAATTGCGCCCAGTGTGAAAAATGGCGGCCGAACTGTCTCTCTATATATGACTGCGGTCAACATGAGTGGCGCTACCTGAAAGCCTCCCAGGGTAATGGTGACCGACACGTCCAGAGGTTTGTTGACCACCCCGGCCACTGACTTGACCAGTGACATGAAGAGCAGCGGGAACCAAACAATGCAGATAAGAAGCATGACGATCAAACCTCCCATCCCATACTTCACCACCTTCTTCTTTTTCTGCCCGCGAGGCTGGGGGTACCGCTGATAAACAACACACATAAAATAATATAAAAAATAGTTTGGGGAAATAAACAATAGACTTTCGTTACAGTTTCTATAAATGTTTTAAAACTTTTGGGCGAACCTACGTAATTGGGGCCCCGTGTGAGGATTGTCCTGCATAAACCTGCTGTATCTCATTTCTACACAGCCTCTTTGACAACATACTATCTACTTCCACTCTAAGCATCATTCAGATATGGATAGGGAGGTCCTAGAGGGGAACTAACACAGCAGGCCCTTGGTCCCTCACCTTCTCTGACATCCTCCAGCACTTGAGGACAAAGATATGGGCGTAGATGTCCTCTACACAGATCCAGTTGGACAGGCTGAGGGTGGTGTCCGTCCACACCCAGTCCATCACCGCTCGCAGCTCCGTCAGGAACGGGACCAGGCGGAACCTGGGAACCAGGACAACGTTAGAGCAATGTTAGGGCAACGTTAGGGCAACAATAGGGCAACGTTATGGCAATAGTAATAAACCAGGCAGCCTGGCAACCAGGCAGCCATTGGTTGCATGTGCCGTCACTGATGAGCAGTGTTGGGATTAGATACTAGGAAAAGTAAAACATTATTTATAACTTGTTACATTTAACAAAAAGTTACTTTAGAAATATTACTTTGAATAGAAAGTAATACGTTATATCAGTAGTTACATTACTTTGCATTACTTTAATGAAAAAAATCTCAAAATCTCACCGTTTAACTGTCGGAGGGAGCGAGGCAAGCTAAACAGGCTCTACCATAGACAGGCTACTTACTATCTCAGGTTTGATCACTAGTTTCTCCTTTCATCTGTGGCGATGCTTTCCTGTACTAGTCTACAAGTGGTGTACTATCATAAGGGCTGCTCAATTAGTCATATATACTGTAAGCCAAACATCTATACCTCTCGAACCACCAGTTCTGGTTAGACCGCACGTCGCGAGCCATAGAGATGTAGAGAGGGCACACTTGCCCCTAGATGTTGAAGCCCTCTATGGGCTTTGCTATTATACCTCTAGAAGCGATCAATGGCAAAGACGTGGACCTTCTTAACATTTCTATGGACATTTCTATGGACAAATAGCCTTTCTTCGCTAACTCGAGAACAAAATGAGGAAACAAGTTGAGATCGAATCATGGAAACATACGTCCAGTAGAGATATGATTCACACAGTCTCCTGGGTGGCGCAGTGGTCTAAGGCCCTGCATTGCAGTGCCACCAGAGCAACCAGCGATGCACAATTGGCTCAGTGCCGGGTTAGGGAGGGTTTGGCCGGCAGGGATATCCTTGTCTCATCGTGACTTCTGTGGCGGGCTGGGCGCCGTGCACGCTGACCAGGTCACCAGGTGTACAGTGCTTCCTCCGACACATTGGTGCGGCTGGCTTCCGGGTTGGATGTGTGTTGTGCCAAGAAGCAGTGCGGCTTGGTTGGGTAACGTTTCGGAGGACGCATGGCTCTTGACTTTTGCCTCTCCCGAGTCTGTACGGGAGTTGCAGCGATGAGACAAGACTGTAACTACCAATTGGATACCATGAAAAAGGGGTACAAAAAAGAGATATGGTTCACAAGTGTAACTATATTTATATTACCCAGTTTTTAAAAGTAACGCATTCCATTACTAATTAGTCAATCCGTTTCCCTAACGCATTATTTTTGTAACGTATTACTCCCAACACTGCTGATGAGTCTTCATTATTGTATTCTCAATTGGTGATTGTGGTCACAAGTGGCCTGAATAGCACTCACCCTTGGAAGAGGAAAAGATTGAGGTAGTTGTAACTCTTGGTGAGGAAGTTGCCCAGGACGCGGGTGGGGTAGCCACAACGGATCTGATAGGCCGACAGGCCAAAGTAGATGCACTTGACGAAGTACCACAGCTGGGCCACTGTGTTCTGACTGAACCGTCTGATGATTTATATGGAAATAATGTTAGCGTGTATTTTCAAAGTAAAACATTACACGTTACTTACTAATGGCGCAACTATTTAGTAAGTATTTAAAATATGTATTTAAAAGAAAGAAGGAGCTGGTTGTGACTAAATTATTAAAATGACTCAATAAATACATGTTATTTCTCCACATTCATACCTCTCTGTGACTCCAGGCAGGATGAAGAACATCCAGAAGTGGATGCCGAACACCAGGATGACCTGGAAGATGACTTTTCCCATGACGGTCTTGCGGAGGTAGAGGGCTCGGTCGATGATCATGGTGCCAAACTGGATCAGCACCATCACCAGGAAGGCTTCGGGAACCTGGTCTTCCGACAGGGAGGAAGTGATGTCAGCTGCCGCAGAGTGTTTCTGTTGGGGTACAGGAAGTACTGTTATGTTATGAAATGTTATGGAAATGTTATGGTATTCATTTGGAAGTTTCAAGTTCAAAAGTGTTCTTGTCCATTTAGGGACAATTGAAATTCATTACACTGGGTTTCAATCACAAAGACAATGACAGTTTAAACCAGAATTTTAGCACTAACATATGATATATCAAACTTACCCCAAATGCCCAGAAGCCGAAGACGATGATGATAAAGTCCACTGTGTCGGCCAGGAACATCAGCACATAGACGTCTGTCACTGCACTGTACTCTGGGTGGATCAGGTTGTAGAAGAACTGACGGATAGGGATGTAGATCTCCAGAGTTCTACAGACAGGCAAAGAAACAATGATCTGTTTACAAGATAAACAAGATAAACAAGATAAACAAGATAAACAAGATAAACAAGATAAACAAGATACCTTTGTGTACGGTTCATGTCATTTTTATGAACCTTGTAATGTGTATGCATCAAAATCAAATCAGGCTTAGAGATTTACAGTATAGCCACCATTAAACAATTTATTATCCTGGATAGCGACTGAATAGTAGCCTAATAACAGTAATAAGGCACCTTCAAGTCAGTACACCTACTTTTTGACAGTGAAGCTCTTGGCTTTGATGAGCTGCTCTCTGAGTTTCTCCAGGATCATCTCCTTCTTGCTCCTGTGCTGGACACTCAGCACACTGTCCCCTCTCCGCAGGCTGTCCCCTCTCCGCAGGCTGTCCCCTCTCCGCAGGCTGTGCCCTCTCCGCAGGCCGGGCCGTGAGCTCACACTATCTGTGGAGTCAGCAGGTTTGATGAGGTTTGGAAGACATAGGGCTCACAGATGATATTGTGTTGGTTCATAATTAAAAGTCTAGATATTTCCCCCAAACATATCTAAGCCCAATAAGAGAGTTACTCTACAGACTTGTGACCTCACCTCCTTTGGAGTGGGCGGAGCGCACGGTGCGCTGGGAAAGGTGGGAGGCGGAGCTGGAGCTCTTGCGGCGCAGCGGGGTGGAGGTGGACATGGAGTGGAATTGTCGGGGGATGCGGTTGCGGACCGACTCCAGCAGGGAGCTGCTGCCCTCCGCAGCCTGATTCTCCACTGGCCTGGAGCTGGTCCTCTTCTCCCTCTCGTGGTGGTGCTGCTTGGGGGTTCCCCCCCCTCCTCCCCTGGGGTTGTCCTCATCCCACAGCCCGTGACACTGGAGGTCAAGACCAAGTAATAGGATGGTTAAGCCATTCAGTGTGCTAAATGTTACTATGTATCAGTACAGGCAACAAGTCAGATGTAACAACATAGTTAAAGGTGTAGTCCACTTTTTTTTGGTACTTTTTGGGGGGAAAAGTTAACTATCCCTTTAAAGGAATAACCATGTATTGTAGTTAATAGGCATCACACCTAGTAAGACTTAGTGGGCACCTTGAGAATTGATCGGTGGAAGAACAGAGCTAGCAGCTGAACCAGGTCATAGTGCACGTATCCCTCCCTCTTCTCCACACCGATGATGTTGGGAGGATGGAAGGGTTTGGACTTGTCCAGCTCAATGTTCTGGTTGAAGGGGAAGAAACCAAACTGGAAGAAGTACTTGATCACAATGGTGACCTGGTGGTACAGAGAGAAGGGGAAAACATTTAGCAGCTGCCTGAGTGATAAAATCAAGAAATAGCAACATTGTCTATCAACACAATTAATTATTGAGTACAGTGCAGTAACAGAGTATTATTCCCACACTGAACATGTTTAAACAACAACTTTATTTTTCATAGCTGGATAAAGAAAAAAGGGCAAAGCATCAATACAGGACTAAGATTGAATCCCACTACACTGGCTCTGACGCTCTGGCTCTGACTCTGACGCTCTGACGCTCTGGCGCTCTGGCTCTGACGCTCTGATGCTCTGGCTCTGACGCTCTGGCTCTGGCGCTATGGCGCTCTGGCTCTGACGCTCTGGCTCTGACGCTCTGACTCTCTGACGCTCTGGCGCTCTGACTCTCTGACGCTCTGGCGCTCTGGCGCTCTGGCTCTGACGCTCTGACTATCTGACGCTCTGGCTCTGACGCTCTGGCGCTCTGGCTCTGACGCTCTGACGCTCTGACGCTCTGACGCTCTGGCTCTGGCTCTGACGCTCTGGCTCTGACGCTCTGGCTCTGATACTCTGGCTCTGACGCTCTGGCTCTGACGCTCTGACGCTCTGGCTCTGACGCTCTGGCTCTGACGCTCTGGCTCTGACGCTCTGGCTCTGACTGCTCTGACTGGCGCTCTGGCGCTCTGGCTCTGACTCTCGCTCTGGCTCTGACGCTCTGGCTGGCTCTGACGCTGACGCTGGCTCTGACTGGCTCTGGCGCTCTGGCTCTGGCTCTGACGCTCTGCGCGCTCTGACTCTCTGACGCTCTGACTCTCTGACTGGCTCTGGCGCTCTGACGCTGGCTGGCGCTGATGCTCTGGCTCTGACGCGCTCTGGCTCTGACGCTCTGGCTCTGACGCTCTGGCGCTCTGGCTCTGACTGGCTCTGGCGCTCTGGCTCTGACGCTCTGGCTCTGACGCTCTGACGCTCTGGGCTCTGACGCTCTGGCTCTGACGCTCTCTGACGCTCTGACGCTCTGACTCTCTGACGCTCTGACTCTCTGACGCTCTCTGACGCTCTGACTCTCTGACGCTCTGGCGCTCTGGCGCTCTGACGCGCTCTGGCTCTGGCTCTGACGCTCTGGCGCTCTGGCGCTCTGGCTCTGACGCTCTGGCTCTGACGCTCTGACGCTCTGGACGCTCTGGCGCTCTGGCTCTGGCTCTCGCTCTGACGCTCTGACGCTGGCTCTGACGCTCTGACTCTGACGCTCTGGCGCTCTGACTCTGACGCTCTGGCTCTGACTCTCTGATGCTCTGGCGCTCTGACTCTCTGACGCTCTGACGCTCTGGCTCTGACGCTCTGGCTCTGACGCTCTGGCTCTGACTCTCTGACGCTCTGGCGCTCTGACGCTGGCGCTGACGCTCTGACTCTCTGACGCTCTGACTCTCTGACGCTCTGGCGCTCTGGCTCTGACGCTCTGGCTCTGACGGACTCTCTGACGCTCTGACTCTCTGACGCTCTGGCGCTCTGACTCTCTGACGCTCTGGCTCTGACTCTGACGCTCTGGCTCTGTCTCTGACGCTCTGGCTCCGACGCTCTGACGCTCTGGCTCTGACGCTCTGGCTCTGACGCTCTGGCTCTGACGCTCGCTCTGGCTCTGACGCTCTGGCGCTCTGGCTCTGACGCTCTGACTCTCTGACGCTCTGACTCTCTGACTCTCTGACGCTCTGGCTCTGGCTGACGCTCTGGCTCTGACGCTCTGGCTCTGACGCTCTGGCTCTGACGCTCTGACGCTCTGGCTCTGACGCTCTGACTCTCTGACGCTCTGGCGCTCTGACTCTCTGACGCTCTGGCGCTCTGACTCTCTGACGCTCTGGCTCTGACGCTCTGGCTCTGACGCTCTGGCGCTCTGGCTCTGACTCTCTGACGCTCTGGCGCTCTGGCTCTGACGCTCTGACTCTGACGCTCTGACTCTGACGCTCTGACTCTCTGGCTCTGACGCGCTGGCTCTGACGCGCTGGCTCTGATGCTCTGGCTCTGACGCTCTGGCTCTGACTCTCTGACGCTCTGGCGCTCTGACGCTCTGGCTCTGACGCTCTGGCTCTGACGCTCTGGCTCTGACGCTCTGGCGCTCTGGCTCTGACGCTCTGGCTCTGACGCTCTGATGCTCGTCGGATGTGGCATGGCTTGCAAACTATTACGAACTACAAAAAGGGCCAGATGGATTACCAGGACGTGTACTCAGAGCATGTGCGGACCAACTGGCAAGTGTCTTCACTGACATTTTCAACCTCTCCCTGACTGTGTCTGTAATACCTACGTTTCAAGCAGACCACCATAGTCCCTGTGCCCAAGAAAGTACAGTAACCTGCCTAAATGACTACTGACCCGTAGCGCTCACGTCTGTAGCCATGAAGTGCTTTGAAAGGCTGGTCATGACTCACATCAACACCATCATCCCGGAAACCTCACTCCGATTCATATACCGCCCCAACAGATCCACAGATGATACAATCACAATCCACACTGCCCTTTCCCACCTGGACAAAAGGAACAATGTGAGAATGCTGTTCATTGACTACAGCCCGCCCAGTGTTCAACACCATAGTGCCCACAAAGCTCATCACTAAGCTAACGACCCTGGGACTAAACACCTCCCTCTGCAACTGGATCCTGGTCTTCCTGACGGGCCGCCCCCAGGCAGTAAGGGTAGGCAACAACACATATTCCACGCTGTTCCTCAACACTGGGGCCCCTCAGAGTCCCCTCCTGTACTCCCTGTTCACCCACGACTGCGTGGCCAATCACGACTCCAACACCATCATTAAGTTTTCTGACGACACAAGTGGTAGGCCTGATCACCGACAACGATGAGACAGCCTTTTGGGAGGAGGTCAGAGACCTGGCCATGTGGTGCCAGGCTGTAGTGGAGCGGGTCGAGAGTTTCAAGTTCCTTGTGCCCACATCACCAACACACTATCATGGTCCAAATACATCAAGACAGTCATGAAGAGAGCATGTCAACACCTTTTCCCCCTCAGGAGACTGAAAAGATTTGGCATGGGTCCCCAGATCCTCAAAAAGTTCTACAGCTGCACCATCAAGAGCATCCTGACCGGTTACATCACCGCCTGGAATGGCAACTGCTCTGACTGTAAGGCGCTACAGAGGGTAGTACGTACGGCCCAGTACATCACTGGAACCAAGCTTCCTGCCATCCAGGACCTATTTAATAGGCGATGTCAGTGAAAGGCCCAAAACATGGTCAAAGACTCCAATCATCCAAGTCATAGACTGTTCTCTCTTCTACTGCACGGCAAGCGGTACCGGAGCGCCAAGTCTGGGACCAAAAGACACCTTAACAGCTTCTACTCCCAAGCTAAAAGACTGTTGAACAAATAATCAAATGGCCACGTGGACTATTTACATTGACCCCCCAACCCCTTTGTTTTGTACACTGCTGCTACTCGCTGTTTATTATTATTCATAGTCACTTCCCCCTTCCTGTACAAATGACCTCGACTAACCTGTACCCCCGCACATTGACTCGGTACCGGTACCCCTCAGTATTGTTATTTTATTGTGTTACTTTTTAGATATTTTTTTAAACTTTAGTTTATTTAGTAAATATTTTCTTAACTCTATTTCTTGAACTGCATTGTTGGTTAAGGGCTTGTAAGTAAGTATTTCATGGTCAGATGTTTTGGTATTCGGCGCATGTGACGAATAAAATGTGATTTGATTTGATTTAATGGAAATCATAACGGGATGGTTCACCTTAATAATTTGGGAGAACTATCACTTTAAAACTGCAAAGGACCAGGGGTCAAGGCAGATTTACATTGAAAAGAGCCTGACTAATGTCTAACTTGGCCTGTTTAGATACAACTAGTTGGCTGGCTAATCTAATTTGAACGATGCATCAACACCTGATAAACACAGCACCGGCTGTGTATTCCACCTGCCAGTGTTTCTGGAAGGATGTGGACTGTAGTGTGAGAGGACGACAGAGGCTCGCCTCGTAGGACGCTGTTACTGACTACTGCCGAGGACTGGTGATCTCTCAGGTGCTTACAGCACCTAGGTGGGTGCTACACTTTTGGTGGTGGAAGTTGCAGCCTACCAACAGAGGAGGAGTAGCTGTGAACTGGTGTTGCCTGGTGATGTCTGACGGATGTTTCTCCCTCCCTGGCTGCACCATCGCTGCCACCTCCTCTCAAGTTACTCCTGTACTGAACTGCACTATGGAAGACCATCTCCCAAGAATGGCACGCTTCCTGAATGTATCTTTATTTTTTATTTTTAAAGCGACTGATATTCTGTATAAAAACCACTTTATAAAATACAGTTAAAGTCAGAAGTTTACATAAAACCTTAGTCAAATACATTTAAACTCAGTTTTTCACAATTCCTGACATTTAATCCCATTAAAAATTCCCAGTCTTAGGTCAGTTAGGATCACCAGTTTATTTTAAGAATGTCATATGTCAGAATAGTAGTAGAGAGAATGATATATTCATTCATTTCTTTCATCACATACCCAGTGGGTCAGACGTTTACATACACTCAATTAGTATTTGGTAGCATTGCCTTTCAATTGTTGAACTTGGGTAAAATGTTTGGGTTGCCTTCCACAAGCTTCCCACAGTAAGTTGGGTGAATTTTGGCCCATTCCTCCTGACAGAGATGGTGTAATTGAGTCAGGTTTCCAGCCTCCTTGCTTGCACACACTTTTTCAGTTCTGCCCACACATTTTCTATAGGATTGAGGTCAGGGCTTTGTGATGGCCACTCCAATACCTTGACTTTGTTGTCCTTAAGCCATTTTGCCACAACTTTGGAAGTATGCTTGTGGTCATTGTCCAATTGGAAGACCGATTTAACTTCCTGACTGATGTATTGAGATGTTCCTTCAATATATCCACGTCATTTTCCTTTCTCATGATGCCATCTATTTTGTGAAGTGCACAAGTCCCTCCTGCAGCAAAGCACCCCCACAATAAGATACTGCCACCCCAGTGCAACACGGCTGGGATGGTGTTCTTCGGCT
Source organism: Oncorhynchus masou masou (assembly GCF_036934945.1). Taxonomy (NCBI): domain Eukaryota; kingdom Metazoa; phylum Chordata; class Actinopteri; order Salmoniformes; family Salmonidae; genus Oncorhynchus; species Oncorhynchus masou. The sequence goes on along the minus strand of NW_027016623.1, from coordinate 62,781 downwards.
TGCAAGCATCCCCCTTTTTCCTCCAAACATAATGGTGGTCATTATGGCCAAAGAGTTATATTTTTGTTTCATCAGACCAGAGGACATTTCTCCAAAAAGTACGATCTTTGTCCCCATGTGCAGTTTCAAACCGTAGTCTGGCTTTTTTATGGTGGCTTTGGAGCAGTGGCTTCTTCCTTGATGAGTGACTTTTCAGGTTATGTTGATATAGGACTTGTTTTTACTGTGGATATAGATAGTTTTGTACCTGTTTCCTCCAGCATCTTCACAAGGTCATTTGCTGTTGTTCTGGGATTGATTTGCACTTTTCGCACCAAAGTACGTTCATCTCTAGGAAACAGAACGCGTCCCCTTCCTGAGCGGTATGACAGCTGCGTGGTCCCATGGTGTTTATACTTGCGTACTATTGTTTGTACACATTTGGAAATTGCTCACAAGGATGAACCAGACTTGTGGAGGTCTACAATTTTTTCTGTCTTGGCTGATTTATTTTGATTTCCCCATGATGTCAAGCAGAGGCACTGAGTTTGAAGGTAGGCCTTGAAAAACATCCACAGGTACACCTCCAATTGACTCAAATTATGTCAATTAGCCAAAATTATCAAAAGCTTCTAAAGCCATGATATCATTTTCTGGAATTTTCCAAGCTGTTTAAAGGCACAGTCAACTTAGTGTATGTAAACTTCTGACCCACTGGAATTGTGATACAGTGAATTACAAGTGAAATAATCTGTCTGTAAACAATTGTTGGAAAAATGACTTGTGTCATGAAAAGTAGATGTCCTAACCGACTTGTCAAAACTATAGTTTGTTAACAAGACATTTGTGGAGTTAATGAAAAACTAATTTTAATGACTCCAACCTAAATGAATGTAAACTTCCTACTTCAACTGCAAATATCCAGTATTATTTATTCTTAATGTAATACCTCTGTGTAGACGATGGCGGTCATCCAGAAGCGTTTGCTGGGCCTCGGGACAGACAGCATGGCCCAGAGGAAGATGAAGATGGGAAGGACGAGCGTGGCCACGGACGCTGAGATCATGTGGTTGAGGATGATGACCAGGAAACACACCATCTCTGAGTGGGCCACCAGCATGTTGTACAGAGCATAGAGCAGCTGCAGCAGGGCCGGCTGATCGCCATAGAAACGCTCTGAATCTTCCAACTCCTCGTCGTAGAACATCCTGATCGAGAGAGGGGAGAGAGAGAAAGAGGGGGAGAGAGAGAAAGAGTAGGGGAGAGAAAAAGCGGGGGAGAGGGGGGCGAGAGAGAGAGAGAGGGGAGAGAGCGATAGAGGGAGATGGAGAGAGAGAAAGAGGGAGTGAAAGACAGAGAGAGTGAGGAAGAGAGAGAGAGGGAAAGAGAGAGGGAGACGTGGAGAGAGGGAGAGACCAGGGGAGAGGAGAGAGAGAGAAAGAGAGAGAGAGAGGGGGAGAGAGAGAGAGAGGGAAAGAGAGAGGGAGAGACCGGGAGAGAGAGAGAGGAAGAGAGATAGGGTCTAAAAATTACTCATCTTTAGCCTTGATTGGATCTCGATGTCTAATAGCTGAGAGATGAGTATTTAATTGGAAATGCAAGACAAGCTGCGATAAAATACAATACCTATTGCGTAGCAGATCGCTGGCTGTCAGCTCGTGGGTGAGCGAGGGAAACGTGCCACTCGTGACGCCCGACAGAAAATCAGACTTCTCGTCAGGCGTCACCACAACCAACCTCTTCTTATGATGGTCCCTAATGGTTGAGGCCCGTTCAGTCTCCTCCCTGACCAAGCCTGTAGCTCTGCTGTACGAGGCCCCCTCCCTGTCCAGGCCTGTCACTCTGCTGTATGAGGGGGGGATGTCTGTGTCTGTACTGGGGAGGTCTGCCTGGTAGAGCTGGAGCTCACTGTGGTGGGCGTAGCATGGTCCTCTCTCCAACCCTGTCTGTTTGACATCCGGGACACTGTCCCTACTGTCCCAGTCCAAACCCCTGGACCTGGAGAGAAGAACCCCCTCATGTTCCATGTACAGCCCCATGGAGGTGGAGGTGGATGGGGTCTGAGTGCAGGAGGAGTGGGGGTCTTGGAGGTCCTGGTCTGGCTCCTCTCCTGTCCCCTCGATGGTGTCGGTGGTCCCCTGGCGGGAACAGAGGGCTGTACACTGGTTGTGCTCACTAGTGGGGAGAGAAGCAAGAGAAAGGAGTGTTGATGTTCTGGAACTCATCTGTTCCATGACTCTTCATTTCAGTATTACTAGTCAATAATCCACATACTGTGTACCTACTGACTGCTGAAATGGCCAAATCCACAAGGGTGTCTACAGTCATGGCCAAAAGTTGAGAATGGCACAAATATTTATTTTCACAAAGTCTGCTGCCTCAGTTTGTATGATGGCAATTTGCATCTACTCCAGAATGTTATGAAGAGTGATCAGATAAATTGCAATTAATTGCGATGTCCCTCTTTGCCATGCAAATGAACTGAATCCCCCAAAAAATATTTCCACTGCATTTCAGCCCTGCCACAAAAGGACCAGCTGACATCATGTCAGTGATTCTCTTGTTAACACAGGTGTGAGTGTAGACGAGGACAAGGCTGGAGATCACTCTGTCATGCTGATTGAGATCGAATAACTGTCTGGAAGCTTAAAAAGGAGGGTGGTGCCGGGAATCATTGTTCTTCCTCTGTTAACCATGGTTTCCTGCAAGGAAACATGTGCTGTCATAATTGTTTTGATCAAAAAAGGGCTTCCCAGGCAAGGATATTGCTGCCAGTAAGATTGTACCTAAATCAACCATTTATCGGATCATCAAGAACTTGAAGGAGAGCGGTTCAATTGTTGTGAAGAAGGCTTCAGGGTGCCCAAGAAAGTCCAGCAAGCACCAGGACCATCTCCTAAAGTTGATTCAGCTGCGGGATCGGGGCACCACCAGTACAGAGCTTGCTCAGGAATGGCAGCAGGCAGGTGTGAGTGCATCTGTACGCACAGTGAGGCAAAGACTTTTGGAGGATGGCCTGGTGTCAAGAAGGGCAGCAAAGAAGCCACTTCTCTCCAGGAAAAACATCAGGGACAGACTGATATTCTGCAAAAGGTACAGGGATTGGACTGCTGAGGACTGGGGTCAAGTCATTTTCTCTGATGAATCCCCTTTCCGATTGTTTGGGGAATCCAGAAAAAAGCTTGTCTGGAGAAGACAAGGTGAGCGCTACCATCAGTCCTGTCAGCAACACAATTCACCAAATCATGAGAAAACAAAAATATAACTACTTGACACATTGGAAAAACTGAGCAAACTAGAATGCTATTTGACCCTAAACAGAGAGTACACAGTGGCAGAATACCTGACCCAAACTTAAAGAAAGCTTTGACTATGTGCAGACTCAGTGAGCATAGCCTTGTTATTGAGAAAGGCCACCGTAGGCAGACCTGGCTCTCAAGAGAAGACAGGCTATGTGCTCACTGCCCACAAAATGAGTTGGAAACTGAGCTGCACTTCCTAACCTCCTGTCCATTGTATGACCATATTAGAGACACATATTTCCCTCAGATTACACAGATCCACAAAGAATTTGAAAACAAACACAATTTGATAAACTCCCATATCTACTGGGTGAAACACCACAGTGTGCCATCACAGCAGCAATATGTGTCCTGTTGCCACAAGAAAAGGGCAACCAGTGAAGAACAAACATCATTGTAAATACAACCCATATATATATTTTTTTTCTTCCCTTTTGTACTTTAACCATTTACACATTGTTATAACACTGTATAAAGACATAATATGACATTTGTAATGTCTTTATTCTTTTGGAACTTCTGTGAGTGTAATGTTTACTGTTACTTTTGATTGTTTATTTCACTTTTGTTTATTATCTACCTCACTTGCTTTTGCAATGTTAACATATATTTTCCATGCCAATAAAGCCCTTAAATTGAAATAAATTAAATTGAGAGAGAGAGAGAGAGAGAGATAGAGAGAGAGTGGGGGGGGGGTGGTAACAGACTCATATACTGGATACAAAGGCCGTCCATCAGCACCATATCAGGGTGTTGCCATTGTAACTGCCCACTGTATTACACACTCACCCCGCCCCTGTCTACTCCTCTTTTATCGTCTCCTGATCCTCAATATAATCTTAAAACTGCTCTGAAAGCAGACAATAACGCCCTTTACAGTTTACACAACACTACAGTCGCACGCGACATGTTTGAACAGCGCTACGAGAAAAGGCCATTGTAGTCCTGTAGCCAGGAAGTGGATTTGATGACAAGAATATGACTTGAGAACCTAAGAGAAGGAGAGAGTGAAGGATGAAGGGAGAGAAGGAGAGAGTGAATGATAAAGGGAGAGAAGAGTAGAGAGTGAAGGATGAAGGGAGAGAAGAGTAGAGAGTGAAGGATGAAGGGAGAGAAGAGTAGAGAGTGAAGGATAAAGGGAGAGAAGAGTAGAGAGTGAAGGATGAAGGGAGAGAAGGGGAGAGTGAAGGATGAAGGGCGGCAGGGTAGCCTAGTGGTTAGAGCGTTGGACTAGTAACCGGAAGGTTGTGAGTTCAAACCCCCGAGCCGACAAGGTACAAATCTGTCGTTCTGCCCCTGAACAGGCAGTTAACCCACTGTTCCCAGGCCGTCATTGAAAATAAGAATGTGTTCTTAACTGACTTGCCTGGTTAAATAAAGGTAAAAAATTAACTTGTAAGTCGCTCTGGATAAGAGCGTCTGCTAAATGACTTAAATGTAAATGTAAATGATGAAGGGAGAGAAGAGTAGGGAGAGAAGGATGAAGGGAGAGAAGAGTAGAGAGTGAAGAATGAAGGGAGAGAAGGGGAGAGTGAAGGATGAAGGGAGAGAAGAGTAGAGAGTGAAGGATGAAGGGAGAGAAGAGTAGAGAGTGAAGGATGAAGGGAGAGAAGAGTAGAGAGTGAAGGATGAAGGGAGAGAAGGGGAGAGTGAAGGATGAACGGAGAGAAGGGGAGAGTGAAGGATAAAGGGAGGGAAGAGTAGAGAGTGAAGGATGAAGGGAGAGAAGAGTAGAGAGTAAGGCTTGAAGGGAGGGAAGAGAGTGAGGGATGAGAGGAGAGAAGTCTGTTTGTCGTTGCCTACCTGGCCTGGCTGCCTCTGCTGTCAGCTAAAGAGGTGGACTTTAGGTCCAGCCCCTCCGTCTTGCAGAGTTTAGGACGGGCACGCTCGCTGGTCTTGGGCACCTGTACGTTGTCAGGATCCATGTCAGTGTGGTCCAGAGTGGAGCGACAGGAGTAAAGCAGTGTGCTCTCTGTGTACGCACTGGAGAAATACACAGACAGATGAAGTTTGATGCCGTGTTCTATACAGACAGATGAAGTTTGATGCCGTGTTCTAATACAGACAGATGAAGTTTGATGCCGTGTTCTACACAGACTATTATCTTCTGTGGTGTGTGTGTCTGCGCACATATGGATGTCTGCATTCTTGTGGGTTTGGGCGTGTTGAACTATTCTTGTGGGGACCAGAAGTAAACAAGTAAACAAGTACACAATAGTAAACAAACAAAAATTTGACCAACTGGGTACATTTTATTAGTCCCCACGAGGTCAAATGCTATTTCTAGGGGGTTTAGGGTTAAGGTTAGAATTAGTTTTAGGGTTAGAATTATGTTAAGGGTTAGGAGCTAGGGTTAGTTTTAGTGTTAGGGTTAGTAGCTAGGGTTAGGTTTAGGGTTAAGGTTAGGTTTTTGGGTTAAGGTTAGGGTAAGAGTACGGGTTAGTGTTAGGGTTAGCGGTTAGGGAAAATAGGACTTTGAATGGGACTGAATTGTGTGTCCCCATAAGTTTAGCTGACTTGTGTGTGTGTGTGTGTGTGTGTGTGTGTGTGTGTGTGTGTTTGTGTGTGTGTGTGTGTGTGTGTGTGTGTGTGTATGTGTGTGTGTGTGTATGTGTGTGTGTGTGTGTATGTGTGTGTGTGTGTGTGTGTGTGTGTGTGTGTGTGTCTGCGCCAGGCCAAAGTCGAGGCAGAGGATAGAATGCCTGTGGGTAATAGTGCTCCCAGAACAGAGCAGAGCAGGGCAGAACAGAACAGAACAGGGCAGAACAGAGCAGAACAGAGTAGAACAGGGCAGAACAGTACAGAACAGAGCAGAACAGGGCAGAACAGAGCAGAACAGGGCATAACAGAGCAGAACAGGGCATAACAGAGCAGAACAGAGCAGAACAGGGCAGGGCAAAACAGAATAGGGCATAACAGGGCAGAACAGAATAGAACAGAGCGGAGCAGGGCAGAACAGAATAGAACAGGGCAGAACAGAGCAGAGCATAACAGGGCAGAACAGAATAGAACAGGGCAGAACAGAGCAGAACAGCGCAGAACAGAATAGAACAGAGCGGAGCAGGGCAGAGCATAACAGGGCAGAACAGAGCAGGGCAGAACAGGGCAAAACAGAACAGGGCATAACAGAGCAGAACAGGGCATAACAGAGCAGAACAGGGCAGAACAGAATAGAACAGGGCAGAACAGAGCAGAGCAGAACAGTGCAGAACAGAATAGAACAGAGCAGAACAGAGCAGGGCAGAGCAGAGCAGAACAGAGCAGGGCAGAACAGGGCAGAACAGGGCAGGGCAAAACAGAACAGGGCATAACAGAGCAGAACAGGGCAGAACAGGGCAGAACAGAGCAGAGCAGAACAGGGCAGAACAGAACAGAGCAGAACAGGGCAGAATAGAACAGAGCAGAACAAAACAGAACAGAGCAGAACAGAACACAACAGAATAGAACAGAGCAGAACAAAGCAGAACAGAATAGAACAGAATAGAACAGAACAGAGCAGAGCAGAACAGAGCAGAACAGAACAGGGCAGAACAGAGCAGACCAGAACAGAACAGAATAGAATAAAACAGAGCAGAACAGAGCAGAACAGAACAGAATAGAAAAGAGCAGAAGAGCAGAGCAGAACAGAGCAGAACAGAACAGAACAGAACAGAATAGAACAGAGCAGAACAGAATAGAACAGAGCAGAACAGAATAGAGCAGAATAGAACAGAATAGAACAGGGCAGAACAGAGAAGAGCAGAACAGAATAGAACAGGGCAGAACAGAATAGAACAGAGCGGAGCAGGGCAGAACAGAGCAGGGCAGAACAGGGCAGAACAGAACAGGGCAAAACAGAACAGGGCATAACAGAGCAGAACAGGGCAGAACAGAATAGAACAGAATAGATCAGAGCAGAACAGAATAGAACAGAGCAGAACAGAACAGAGCAGAACAGAACAGGGCAGAACAGAGCAGAGCAGAA